>NW_015151306.1:338859-339983 GCF_000732505.1 Cyprinodon variegatus | reverse complement strand
GTAAGGTGCTGGAAAAAGTTTTGAAATGGATCTTGAAAGTGCTTGAAAAGTGCTTGATTTTGACTTTGGAAAAGGTGTGCGAACCCTGCTTTGTCTAGGTTTAGGTTTACAGGGACTGTTTGGTTTTTTTTTCTTCCATTTTTGTCTTTATTTTACTACTAAATCTGTGTGATGTAAAGCTATAAACAACAATAACTGAAATAAAATTATTCTTACTTTATGACAGCTTTGAGTTTGTCTTTCCTACTGCAGGGTTCAGCAGGAATAGGATCAGCTCCTCATTTTGATGAATTTCTTAGAGACTTAGATTTTGTTGTCCTTTTGTATACAAAAAGACATTTTGTTCAGTACAGCTCTTAAGATATTTCCATTTTTAAAGTGCAGCAGTGATAAAATGTAAACATAAGACTAGTATGTGATATACAGTTTTCAACATTCAGTGGTTTTTTTTTTTTAAACTCCATTTGATACAGGTGTTACAACACCTGACGGCCTTTTTACATGTTTGTTGCTTTAGGGCTGAAACACTGACATCCCAATAAGCAGTACTACAGCGCTGGAGCAAACAGAAACAATCCACAGGCTATTAAACCTGTTTAGTCAGTGGGAACAGCATCAGTGACGCGTGTCTAACTGGGTCAAACGACTCGGAAAGCAACCTGAGTTATAATCACCAGAGCCGTTATTCTGTCAGTTCAGCATACGCCGTCAGAGTGGCATACATGTAGCACAAATTTAAAGGAAAAGCTGTCATATTCAGAATTCAAACTTCTGAAAGTTCTTTAAATATAAAATTATTACAATTATTATCCGTTCCTGTTTTTAATTAAGAGTATTTTTTATTTGAATGTGCTTTACTGGAGGCAGAAGTTTACCGTAAGTTTTGTATCTAACCTGCCTTTGTTCATTCTCCATTAGCTTTTTGCTGACTATTTAGTTTATTATATACTCTCACAGTAATACAGGACAAAGTTGTTAGAATAATTGTATATAAATGTATCTGTGTAGTGTTATCATGCATAAAGCTGTGTGCTATGTGCATGTTTTCATAGCCACCTTTTCTGAAGTATACTGTGATTTGTGAACTTGCTTTTTGGGAGGTTGTGGTTGATTTATGAGCAGCA
>NW_015151306.1:332400-337310 GCF_000732505.1 Cyprinodon variegatus | reverse complement strand
CGTATATATGACGCAGCATATAACTTGTGCTGCGTCATATATACGTCATATATACCTTGATGTTTTAGGTGCTTAGACCTGACAAACGTGTGTTCCTTTTCCACTAAATTCAGGACAGGTACTTCTACTTCTAAATACGGAACAATATAGTTTTTCAAGGGACTGTTGGCAACCCTAGACATATTATTCCTTTTTTCTTATCTGTTTTCCAGTTTCCTTAGAGTGGAAAATGGCAGTTAAAGCCCTTGTTTCTGCACTAAGACTCTGCTAATAAAGCTGATTCTGACAAACTTGCGGTGGACTGCAGAGTTTAGACGACCTCTCAACAAAGAGAAGGTGGGAAACCCCCTGCAGCTGTTTGAATTATTAACTCTCATTGATGTTTCTCTAATAACTCCCTGCTGGCCGGCTGTGTTTAAAGCCTGGAGGCATTTCAAAAAATCGGCCCCACAGAGGAGATCAATTAATAATGAGTCCGGATGCTGAAGATCAGGCAGAGGGAAGCGTCTGTGTAACGTGGAGCTGAAGGAGAATTAAAGGATTTTAACCTCATTTTTAGACAGAAGAGTAAATCTGTACCTGAAAAAAAAAAAAAAACAGTCTAAAAGAAAAAGGACTTTTCAATTAGAGCGAATGAAGCGATTTAGTTTTAGTTATAAGGGCTTAAAATATCAATAGTAACAGCATGTAAGAATATGTGAAGTTACAGTATAATGTTTACTGTATTATTACTCCACCTCAGAAAAAAAATGTTGCAGAAGTAATATTGAGTAAAGGTAACTATTTACTACCCATATCTGGTAATTATTATTTCTACTGTCAACATTTTCCCATTATACGTTTATGACAACAGGAAGCCTGAGAGGATTTTTATTTTCTCGATGATCCTGCACTGCAAAAACTATATAGAAACAAGAAAAAATCTCTCAAATAAAGTGTATTTACCCTTAATTTGAGCAGGTGAATAAGATCATTTGCCAATGGAATTAGTATTTTTACTATTGACTTTTTACTACTCAATTCAAGAAAATTTCCTTTTTTTGTAGACTGAAACATAGCAGCTGCTCAGTGGAACAGTGGGTAGCAGTGTTACCTTGCAGCAATAAGGTTCTGGGTTCGATTCTTGGCCCAGGTTCTTCCTGCTTGGAGTTAGCATGTTCTTCCTGAGCATGTGTGGGTTCTCTCTGGGTACTCTGGCTTCCTCCCACAATCCAAAAACATGACTGTTAGGTTAATTGGCTTCTCTAAATTCTCCTTAGGTTAGAGTGTGTGTGTGTGAATGGTTGTTTGTCTCTGTGTTGCCCTGTGATGGACTGACAACCTGTCAAATGATCCTGAAGCATTTGTTCCTCTCAGTAGTGACACTTGTTCATCTTGGAGTACGAGATGTATTCCGGTTCTGCCTGTTTTTTTTTTATACCTCCTTGAATCAACCAAGCTCTTGTTGTTCTCAGGTCTGGCAAACACTCGTGGTTTTGTATTTTTCACACCTAGTCTACCTTTCAGATAGCCCTGCCTGTTTTATAAGCTTTTCTGCTTCTCTTACAGTCAAGCATCTTAATGAATTATCAGTTCATTATCTGGTTTTCACAAAAAATACATTCTTTTCAACAAAGCACAATACCCACCGAGTAAAAACTGGTTGAAAGGACAACATGATCTGCATCCATACAGCGTCTACATTTGGTTGAAAAGTGAAAGGTAAAAAGCTCTAATTTTCAGGACATTGAAAATACTTTAAAACCGGGTTTGCAACGTCTATTATTGAACTAAAGTAGGACAAAATCAGACCAACCAAACAGCCCTATTTTTAACAACTATTTCTGGACTAAATCAAGTCTATGATGGATCAACCAGATTTAGACTGAATGTCAAGGCTCAGGGCAGAGGACCCAGTATTCAAGGCAAAATGACGGATTGGCAGAGGACAGTTTGGACGTCTAAGGCAGGAACCTGTGAAGGAGGGAAACACAGGTTAGTGACCGCTTTAACATAGCAGAGGTTGATTAAGAATGTGTGAGTCACTAACCTGGTCTTAAAGTTCAGTCAATTCCCAGAGGAAGAGGTGGATTCCAGCCGAACGGCTGTCAACATGAGGCGGCGAACACTGCCTGTGGAGTTCCAGACACTGAAGCCTTGAAGACTACAGAATTGTCAGAAGATCAGGCAGGACAATCCAGAGGGCAAAGCTAGAGCCAGTGTCGTAGAGATTCAAAGAAGTCCACTCCAGAAAATCAGAGACCCAAAGGGAAATCCAGGTCGGTCTCAAGAATCAGTTCTAGGGTTGGTCAACAGGCAGAATCCATTAGGAGTCCTAAGACGGGTAAGGCAAACAGACCAGGACAGGAAGAAGCAGGCTCAGAGGTCCAAAGCCAGAACTGGTCAGGATTAGGCAATCAGAAAATACTACGACTCGCTAGAAGACTCTCACCAAGGGCTCAAATCACCTGGCACTCATGTCTGGATGAAACAGGCAGGTTAAATTGAGGCAGAAGAAGGTGGACCAGATGAACTTTTACATTGTGACTGGGCGGAGCTTGACAGGTGAATGGAATGAACAATCAGGCCAGTCATCAGCGCTAAGATCATGACACTAAAAACAAATGTCTAAAGAGCATCTGGTTTTTGTGGGGAAAGAGGGAGCCATATTTGGTTGACAGTTCTGCTGGTTGGTTTATAACTGCTTCATTATTTGGAAGTTATTGATTCTTTATACTTAGTCAGTATACACTGTATAATTTTTTGCCCTTTTCAGGCCGATTCTCCATTCGTGTGAGAATTTTTCGATTGGGCCAACTTTCAGCCTGATCGTGCATCGTGTAGTGCTGGGGGTAACGAGGGGCGATCAGCCACTCCATCCACCTCCGGATCAGGAATCGTAAGGTCGGGAGTAAATCAAAGGTGTGAAATTCAGTCGGTCATTGTAAGGTGGTCGTGGGCAAATTGCTCAGTGCGCAAACAAGGATTCTTCTCCCTCTTCCTTCTTCTCTCAGACAAAAACACAGAAGCATGGCGCAGAGTTCTTTCTGTAAAACTGACAGACTGTAGCAGCCATATTTGCTCAGCCATGTCTTTGTCCAAATATGTGGTCGCCTTTTCTTTTTAGGGCTTTCAGCACAAAACTGCACCAATAGCCAAGGCAGCGCTTTTCACTCTAGTGAGCTTCATATTCCTCTTCTACTGGTTTGGCTTCCGGATAGATGAGTTGGAGTACTGCCATCTCACTGCGGAGCTGAGTCCCATGTGGCTTTAAGACGTACAGTTTGAGCAGTGTGAGAACTATCACAGTGTGAGAACTATCATCGTGAGTTATGAACTCACACTGTACGATGAAACCCTGCAATTTCATCGTACAGTGTGAGCTCTAGCTGCGAGCAACGATTGAAAAAAATCGTACAGTGTATGCTCAGCTTAAGTTACAATTTGTGCGTCCTTCGAAATTCCCTGAGCTTAAACACAAACCAAAGCTTCTCATCAAACATTTGACATCTGTGAAAGTGAAATCACAGAGCTGTTCTCATTATTACCAAAGATCAGGACATTTTTTTGATTGTCACACCTTGCATACCTGGCAGACAGCCCAGCAAGTTTTGCTCTGATCCACTTCATTGCAAGAGACGGATGATTGCAAGGCGTTTCCAGGACATGACTTATTGCTGAGGTGATTCATTAGAATTAGGCGTGTCGAAGCACAGCAGTCTCTCAGATATTCTGGTAAACATGCTGTAAGGAAGGAGTTTTATTTTCTACATCAATATTACACCACAGAGTTAATTCTGGGTTCAACTTTCATTGAGACTTACTGGATGTTCTCTCTTTCATTTTAACATGAAAACTGACTCACAGCTATTTTCCGGTTAACTGTTTCTATCCTAGACCAAGCTACCTGTGGAGCTAGTTTACCGTTAGCTTTTCTTTTTTTTCTTTTGTTTTTTTAAAACTTTGTTTATTGAACATTTTGAACAGAAGACAGACGTTGTTGAGACAAATTCAAAGTGTCAATACAATCTCAATGTCACAGTTCTGTAAATTCCCAATCCACCCTGACCACCCACCCCACCCACAGGCCAAAAAATAAATAAACAAATAAATAATAAAAAAAAGTATAAATAAATAAAAAATATAAAGAGAAAAACAGATCAAAAAAGGGTAGACATGAATGTAAATGTAGATAGATAAGTAGAGATCTTGTTAGACATTCAAGTATCCTCAGGGTCAAGAAGATTCACCGTTAGCTTTTCTAACATTCAAAGTATTTATAGAGCAAAGCTTCCTGAATCCTTTTGTGTTTCTAGCTCTCTCTCTTTAAACCCCCAGTCAGCCTTGGTAGAAGGAACTTGCTTGCTTTAAGCCATCTACAGTCATCGAGAGAGAAGTGTGATTCAAACAGAGGTGTAAAAAGTATTAATGTGCATTACTCCAGTACAGCTGTCCCATCCCCGGGTACTGGTCCGTTAGTCATGATGTTTTATTTTGAAAAATATAAAAAATGTGGGTATTCTCTCCCAATTACATCATTCGGTGCATCCTTGCCTCTTGACACAGGTTAATTCAGGCCAAGATGCATCATATCTAAAATATCCTATCTTTGTGAAGCAGGATTTTCTGCGTTTACAGTGACCAAAAAAAAGCTACGGAGCAGACTGGACATTAGGAGAACACTTCGTGTGTCATTGTCCCTGATTATGCCTAGAATTCAGTTTATGTCACTAATTCACATCATGTCATCTCATGGTCCTTTCCAGTTCACCAGATCAACCAGTCAGATTGATTCAAAGTTTCTATCTAAGGAAAACCAGCTGATTGCATCGACTCGTTGACTCTTCAGCAATCCCTCACACTAAGCATGCTTGTAGCGACAGTGGAGAGGAAAAACTCCCTTTTAACAGGAAGAAACCTCCAGCAGAACC
>NW_015151306.1:330600-332230 GCF_000732505.1 Cyprinodon variegatus | reverse complement strand
TTCATTTTAACATGAAAACTGACTCACAGCTATTTTCCGGTTAACTGTTTCTTTCCTAGACCGAGCTACCTGTGGAGCTAGTTTACCGTTAGCTTCTATTTTTTTAATTTTTTTTTTTAACTTTGTTTATTGAACATTTTGAACATGAGGCAGACATTGTTGGGACAAATTCAAAGTGTCAATACAATCTCAATGTCACAGTTCTGTCAACCCCCAATCCACCCTGGCCGCCCACCCCACCCACAGGCCAAAAGATAAATAAATAAACAAATAAACAAATGAATAAAAAAAAATGTATAAATAAATAAAAAATATAAAGAGAAAACAGATGAAAAAGGGTAGATATGAATGTAAATGTAGATAGATATGTAGAGATCATGTTAGACATTCAAGTATCCTCAGGGTCAAGAAGATCTTTCCTTAAACCCCCAGTCAGCCTTGGTAGAAGACGCTTGCTTTAAGCAATCTACAATCATCGAGAGAGAAGTGTGATTCAAACAGAGGTGTAAAAAGTATTAATGTTTATTACTCCAATACAGCGGTCCCAACCACCGGGCTGTGGACCGGTACCGGGCCTTCAGTCATGATGTTTTATTTTGAAAAATATAAAAAATGTGGGCATTCTCTCCCAATTACATCATTCGGTGCATCCGTGCCTCTTGACACAGGTTAATTCAGGCCAAGATGCATCATATCTATAACATCCTATCTTTGTGAAGCGGGATTTTCTGCGTTTACAGCGACCAAAACAAAGCTACGGATCAGACTGGACATCAGGAGCACACTTCGTGTGTCATTGTCTCCAATTACGCTTAGATGGGACCCGCTTGTTTTGGAGAAACAAGCTCCGGGCTCCCACTAATTCAACATAACGGTGAGTTTTATTTTTATGCTGTTTGTATTTGTTTTTAAGTCAGTCGTATCATTTTATTTGATCGTATTTACCCCCCACACTTTAAAGGCCGGTCCGTTAAAATGTTGTCTGACATATAACCGTGTCATGAAGGGTGGACAGAGGGACCCAGTATTCAAGGAGAGACAGCCAGTAGGAAAGTTCAAAAAGTTTATTAAATAAAACAAACAAAAGTGGAGCTGTGGCTCGCAGGCACTGCAGGATGGGGAGCGGGGCACCGCCCAATCTCAGACACTCTGGTTTAGCAGTTCAGTCCATATCCCTTGAGAGGGGTGCAATCCAGCCGATGGGCCGACAGCTGACGCGGCTCGCGTCACCCAGAGTGCCCCCAGTGCTGCAGCTCTGGAGGAGTTGCAGGAAGCCGATCCTGATCAGGGATTTAGATCAGGCAGGAACAGAACAGGTAGCGGGATCCAGGCTTCCAGGCTATAGGAGAGCTCCAGGACAGGTTCAGAGTGTGACAGAGTTCTGAAGCATGACCAGACGGTCACGCACAGGAGCAGACAGGTTCAGGTTCAGATGAGCAGGCTCAGTGGAAGAGGGTAGCCGAGACAGGACGTGGAACCAGAACTTGATGCAGGACTTTAAACTGGTCTCCTCCCTGGAGCCAGGCTGAGATAAAAACTGAACCTCCCCTCTTTCCACTGGCTGCCAGAATCCAGGACATGAACCATGAAATTAACAGACTGAACAAAACGACTAACTAAAAACAAATAA
>NW_015151306.1:327705-329461 GCF_000732505.1 Cyprinodon variegatus | reverse complement strand
TCTAGAAACAAAGGTGTTGATGGCAGCAGCACAGCTGATATTTCTCTTATGGATAGTGAGACAATATTATGCATCAGTAAATCTAATAAATATTATATTTGCTAATAGTTTGTGGTAACATGTTTGATTTATCTAATCTTATTGGGAGGAATTAAGTCCAAATATTTCCACAGAGGTTAAGTCCTTGTCTTCCTAGCTTCCTCTCTAAACTGTCTTTCTTTCTCTCACCCCTCCTTTCTCTCTAACCCCACACTACCGGATATTTCCCAGACTTGAACTGGCAGCAACTTTCCAACAAACACCCACATTGTGCCTGAGCACTACTGTAGGCCGTTGAATAGAAACCTGTCAAAACTTGCAGGGAATCTGAAGCGCTTTCCAAAGTAGTCACATGGTGAAAAGCTTTTGATGTCATCATTTTCAGCTCCTCTCTTAAATAAACCCTCGAGCATTTTAATTCATATAATTTTACCTTAAATGAAACCCAGAAACAAAGGGCTTAAAGTCTCACATTATCTTATCGCTGTATTCTTGTCCAGTTTACCTCCATCCTGCAAACAGACCTGGTTGATACTTGCAGGTTTTGATGAACTCTTTTGTCTCCTCTGTTCGTATTAAAAGCCCTCTGAGAACTTTGCATGTTTCTACCTCAAGCATCCATTAAAAACACAATTTTCCTACACATTCCATGTAACTAATGATTTGCAATTTGAGTTTAGAACATTAATACTTCTCTGCAATGACTTAAGGTCATGCCTGTCAGTCAACCACTCTATTTTTATTTTTTCATACTAATTTTAACCTGATTAACATTATAATTACATGGTGTGTAATTATCCCGAAAAGGGACGATTTTCTTAGCAACCGCGTTAAAAAGAACCAACAAAGAAACCACCATAATTAGGGTATATGTGAGCTTTAATAATATTTGTAGCAATTTATTTACTGAAATAAAGAGCAGCCTTTGACCCACTTGCAGAAAAATTGAATGGATAATGATCAGTCTAACATGGGTCTCCAAACGGAGGGATCCAGGAGTCACTGTAGCGAGGAAAGAGGAAAAGGTAAGCTTAAAAATCTTGAAGAAGAGATGAGTGAAAGAAAGCTTATGGATCCATAAAGAGGTTAGAAGTTTGTTTAGATCGTGAAGGCAAGTATTGCTGGAGGGTGAACAGAAGGAGTTTATAAAGAGTCAGCAGGGTGATATGATCAGTGCAAACTGCTCAAAGGAGAAACAGCAGGAAGAGGCAGAAAAATGCTGATCAACTTTAAAGCAAAACACCTTTAAAGGACGATAAATCGAGATTAATCTCAGTAAAGAGAAACAAAAACAAGAACCTGAACCACCACTGATGCAGCTTATAACCTTATAAGCCCCGCCCATCTGCAGCTCCAAGCAAAACAGATTTATAACAACCAGATCTCTGACATAACATGATAGGAAAGAGTTTACAGGACGGTTGGTTTATTAGAAGAACATTGCAGAAGGAAGGGAATAAATGCCAAAGCTCTAAAGCAGAGTCAGGAAATGTCTCAGCAGGAGCCGGAGGTGGAGGACCTTAAAGGAAAAGTCGCTCATATTCAGAATACAAACTTCTGAAAGTTCTTTAAATATGACATTATTTCATATTGTTCAATAAATAAATGTTTTTAATTAAGAGTAATTTTCATTTGAATTGAATTTCTTTAATTGATACGGGCTGTCAGGTCCCTGTATGACCGGTGTCAGAGTCTGGTCCGCATCACCGGCAGTAAG
>NW_015151306.1:325771-326916 GCF_000732505.1 Cyprinodon variegatus | reverse complement strand
GCAGGAGGGAGGGGCTACTATATTTGGGCAAACATGGCCGCTCCCGAAAATTATTACGTTTTTATTTTTTTAACTGATTAACCCTAAATTCATTAAATCACTGCAAACGTATTAGTTTTAAGTATAAATAATGATCCATTGATTATTCCTTACTAACCAAACTTTTTCTATAAAATGCCCATCAGGCAGATGAACCGAGGTCCCGCCCCAGTTTTAACCCTTTAATCTTACAGACTTCCTGATGACCTCTTTCGTTTTAACTCCTGACCTCGGATCAGTTTCATTTGTCTTTACTTGTCTTTTAAACTATAACACAGAAAAAGCTTCTGGTGGAATACCACAGAGATCAGTGCAAGGACCAATTCTCCCTAATATATTTATGTGCTTCTGATTTGTCAGCATGGGAGTAATGATATTCTGCTTATATTTATCTATATTTGACCTCATGCTATGAGGTTTTTTCTGTAGAGTGCCTAAAGATTCCTACTTTTCTTGTTCTAGTTTTAGAAGCAAATGTAATCTGTACTGATCTTCAGAAAAGCCTCATTTTTGTCGCACTTTACAAAAAAAATAGAAAAAACAGTCAAATTAGAATCGCTATAAAGAACACATAAATAGTCTTCTCACCACCGATCTGTGCCTTTAAAACACATCAGTCTTTTTTTGTTTTAGTGATATGTGATGTATATGACATGGGCTTCAAATTTGACTTTTCATAAAGGTTTAATTAGCTTTTAATTATTCTTATAACTGCAGCTTTAATGTACAGCAGCAGCAGCGATACGAGCAGTTTGTCTACAGCAGCAGTTAGTTTCGTGCTATGAGAAATGAGTCTGGATCCTCAAAGCAGATTCTTTCCATGGAAAATAATAAACATGTCATTTTAGTTTAAATAACCAGCAGCCATTTCTCTCCATTAAAAACACATTTAGGAGGAGGAGGAGGAGGAGGAGGAGGAGGAGGAGGGCGGAGTTGTTCTGGAGACACATAGCATGACATTATACAAGGACTCATGATGTTGGTTCATTAATGGGTTGGCAAGATTCCAAGTCTTTGTTTCATGTTTGTGTTTCTCTGAATTAATTTTCAATTAATTCCTCAAAGTTAAAATACATTTATTATGTTAATGAGCTGCAGAAGCTTTA
>NW_015151306.1:320093-321379 GCF_000732505.1 Cyprinodon variegatus | reverse complement strand
TGATGGATGGATGGATGATGGATGGATGGATGATGGATGGATGGATGATGGATGGATGATGGATGGATGGATGGATGGATGGAGAGAACAAACTTGGTGCTTCTGTTAGCAGCATGAAGCTGTAGCAATAACTTTCATGCTTTCATCCAGCATCAGGCGGCTTCTGGAGATATTTTCCAAACTGATGAATGAATGAATGTCGCCTCTTAATTCCTTAACATTCTTAATATAAGACATTGAAATACAAAAGGAAAGAAAGCTTTCTGCCATCAGGTGCATCATGTTCCAGAATATAAACCGTCTCTAAATGCAGCTCCTGTCTGATCGTGTAAACATGCATGAGGTGAGCCGACGTTACGGTTTCTATGGCGACCAGTTCAGGTGAAAAATTTAATCAACCGCAACAATAAAGAGACAGAGGAAGAGGAAGGTTAGTTTCCACCCTCCTCCTACTGTGTGACAACAAAACACTCAATTAAAGAAATGTTTCATCCTGGTTACCATGGTGACAGAAGCCGCTTTAATAAAAAATGTTTAAAAAGCTAATTTAAATGAAAACCAATGTTCTTATTTTTATTGTCCTCTCAGCCTGAGTGAGGCTGAATCCAAGCCTGAAATGATAAAGACACTCATCCAGCCTCTCAGTAGCTTTAATTAGCTATTATTATCTGTCCAAGTTTAAAGGTTAAAATACTCTGCGTTAAAAGGGAAATTTACTGCATCTCTTTTCAGTGCCAGAAGATAAACTACAGCATGATTAAACCTCGACCGTGTTTGACAATAGAGAAGCTGTTTTTATCCTTTTAACATCCTTGGGTGAAAGAGGAAGAGGAACGTCTCAGACTTCTTGAAGCTTCCTTTTCTGATTGCAAAGCAAAATGATGCCCGTTTGAAAATAGTTCTGCTTAAATATTTCTTTCTCAATTTAGCATTGACAGCAGCGCATCCAGGCATCAAGCATCAGAGCATCCCAGCTTTTGACGCTGGAGTTCAGTAAATCAAAGTCTTGCTGCTGAACAACGGAGAGTCAACCAATCAGAAGAGCTGATCCTAAGGTTTTTGAGGGAAACAGACTTTACCTGCAAGCTGTCATCGCTGCAACAGACATTCTGCAGATAAAAAATAAATAAACATTAAGGAGTTAAACTTCAAAGGTTAAAATGAAGCAGGAAGAATGGATGGAACAGAGAGCAGCTCTGATCATTATTGCTGCACTAAAATATTTTTTAATGAACTATAGAGAAACTGTTTATAAAGAGCTAAATGAACTAGAAATGAAAACCTGC
>NW_015151306.1:316327-318729 GCF_000732505.1 Cyprinodon variegatus | reverse complement strand
AATTATAAGAATAAAGTCGTAACAATACGAGAATAAAGTCAGATAGTAATGAGAATAACGTCATAATATTACGAGAATAAAGTTGTAAAATTATAAGAATAAAGTCGTAACAATACGAGAATAAAGTCAGATAGTTATGAGAATAACGTCATAATATTACGAGAATAAAGTTGTAAAATTATAAGAATAAAGTCGTAACAATACGAGAATAAAGTCTTAACAATATAAGAATAAAGTCGTAAAATTAGGAGAATAAAGTCGTAACATTACGAGAATAAAGACAGATAGTTATGAGAATAACGTCATAATATTACGAGAATAAAGTTGTAAAATTATAAGAATAAAGTCGTAACAATACGAGAATAAAGTCTTAACAATATAAGAATAAAGTCGTAAAATTATGAGAAATAAGTCGTAACATTACGAGAATAAATTTGTAAAATTCTAAGAATAAAGTCGCAACAATACGAGAATAAATTCTTAACAATATAAGAATAAAGTCGTAAAATTATGAGAATAAAATCGTAACAATACAAGAATAAAGTCAGATAGTTATGAGAATAAAATTGTAAAATTATGAGAAATAAGTCGTAATATTACGAGAATAAAGTCGTCACATATTATTGTTTTTTAGGTTTGTGACACAATATCGGACGATGCAAAACACAGATTTACCTTCATAAAACTTCAGAGGGGCAAGATTTAAGTCCAAAAAAAGATTTATGTTTTTATAATGATTTATGTCTCTTTGCAGGTGATGAAGCAGACTGAAGACGTTTTATCTCTTTCTTTCATCTTCTCTCCTTTTTTCCCCGTTTGTCCTTTCCTGTTCTACTTACATTGCAGTGTCCATATAATCTGTAATACTCCCTGCATGAATTATAATAAAGCTATTTATATGCATAAATCCAGCGGAACACTATGGTGATAACCGCACTGCTCCATTTGTAAGAGCAAAATCTGTTGGGCTCCTTTTGGCTTTAAGACAATTATTCTTTTTGCCACAAAATGTTTTTAGTTATTGGCATTCATATAAATAAATATACTGATGTAATAACTTAGTATACGTTTGATTCGTTTTTGGTATATGTCTATTTTAAATTTATAGCCCCCCCATGGAGAAAACTCCACCAGCCGCTACTGATTGTGATGAAAAATGGATGGATGGTCTGATGTTGGCTTATGGGTTTTTAAGTTTCTGTTGTTTTTCTTTTGAGCATTCAGTCTTATTTTCCTTCTTGTTTTCTAGTGTTTAGTCTTTTCTCCATGTTTTATAGTCCTAGTTATTTGATTATCATTTTGTTGTTATTTCCAGGTTTCTATTTGTTGCTCTCTGCTGCCCTCTTGTGTTCTCCTTTTTCCCTAGCTCTTTCCCTCTCTTGTTCTGTGCACACCTGCTCCCAGTTTCCTCATTAGCCCCATTAGTCTCTATGGTTTCTGGTACGTTAAGACTAGTTTTCATGTTTTTTTTGATTTTTTGATTTTTGGACTCCTCTTGTTTGGAATTTGTTTTCTTTTTGGATTTTTGGATACCCTGCCTCTGCTTTCTGTTAAGTCATTATTAAATCCACAATAGATTCACCTCTGCCTCCCTGCCTCTGCTTTTGTGTCAACTAACCATAGTCAAATCGTGACAAGGGTTAATGACGATGCATTCAGCTGGTTTATCTAGATCAAAAATGTTGAATTATTCTGACTGTATCTGTAAAGTGCCTTAAGATGAAAGCTGTTAAGAATTAAAAATAAACTGAAATTCATTTAAATATCAGAAGGACTAAGTTTCTTAAATATATATTTTCCTTTTGCAAACAGACCAAGCAGACCAACTTCAACATATTTGCAAACAAAAACGAGGCATCAGATCTTCTGCAGGCCTTTATTTCTTTCAAAAGGTCAGAAGTTTTTAAATTGATGGTCTTAAGCAAAGGTCTCAGGGTTCAGAGTGACGTTCTGAACAACATCTCAGATCTCCACCTACATGGGGAAGACCAGGAAGCCTGTGAAGGTGCTGAGGCGTCCCTGGTCTGCAATAGTCTGTCCCTTCCAGAGCTGGACATACAGCCGGTCGCCCTGCTCCAGGGCCAGCGTCATGCCATTGGAGGCGCTGGTTTGGAGTCCTGATTTCTGATAGATTGCAAACATGAGGTCGCTATTTTTCTTTAGTCCGGCGTTAAGTTGACCGTTGTTACCGACTACCCCAGTGACCTGGATGTAGTAGAGTCCTTTAACAGGGGTGGTGAAGATTCCTGCAGGGATTAAACAGAAAAAGAGGAGGATGGAAGAGGATCAGGATCAGTGGGTCCATCCATGCAACCATTATGCTGCTATAGGCTTAGACTGCTGGAGGACATAGGGACCCCTTTTTCATCATTCTGCTTCATTCTATCTCTATTCTCCCACTC
>NW_015151306.1:309971-312834 GCF_000732505.1 Cyprinodon variegatus | reverse complement strand
AAAATATATATATATATATTTTATAATTTTGTTTAAATTACATTTTTAAATATTTGAAAATCTATTATTATATATATATTTTAGATGTGCAAGATAAATATTTAATCTTTAATTACTAGTAACGCGTTATTTCTTTTTTCGTCGGATTGGTGACGTATTTTTCACTCTAGGGCACAAAAATCTTTGCCCTTTGACCCGTTAAAAGTCAAACATGAGCAGCAGCTCCTCTGCAATACAGAAGGATAGCAGAGCTCTGGAATATAGTTTTTCTAGATGTTTGTTTGCAAATTGTTCTTAAATTAACACATTCTCAGAAAATAAATCGTTTTCATATATATTTTAAGAAATATAAAGCTGACTAATTGCTTCTCCTTTGTTAAACTGGTATATTATTATTTTTAGGTTTGTGACACAATAATCGACCTTGTAAAACATAGATTTTATAGATTTATGTACAAAATAAACCTGTATATGAAATTATGCTTTGTTTTTATTAAGTGATTTTATAACTTTTTTGGAATTTATAAAAATATACTGGTGTGATAACTTAGTATATGTTTGATTAGTTTGTTGTATATGTCTATTTTTATGTTGATGAAGATGCTCAGTCATCCAGGTCATAGTCATTACCTAAAAGTTCAAAAAAATTCCACTGTCTCCAAGATTTGAAGACGTTTCACCTCTCCGGGAAGCTTTCTTTAATTTGAGAAATGACTATTTTTTTTATTTTTAATTGAGGAGAAAACTCAAACAGCCGCCACTGAGTTTATGTCTTATTTTTTATTTTTTTCTTCCTGCAAACAGCAGGAGCTCAGTGAGGTTGGATGGAGAGCATTTTTTGAACAGCATTTTTCAGTTTCTTCCACAGATTCTCCGTTACACTGCAAACAAATTTGAATTTTAAATAAGTAATTTCTTCTTAAAATAAGTGCATTTTTNGGAGGTTTCTTCCTGTTCAAAGGGAGTTTTTCCTCTCCACTGTCGCTACAAGCATGCTTAGTGTGAGGGATTGCTGAAGAGTCAATGAGACTTAGTTTTGTTTCATTTAAGCTCATTTTCATTATGCCTTTTGGTATTTTAAAAAAGTAAAAAAAAAAAAAACTAAACTTGAAACTAATTAGTTTCATCCAGACAATTCATTTCTTTGTGTTTGGACTCGGTGCTGCCCCAACTTGTTGTTCACTAAATACCAAAATAAATTTTCTTTCAAAGTGATACAAAGTTAAATTTGACTTGGTTAACATTAGTTATAAAAAAAATGAAGTCTATGGAAGTTATAGAGAATTATAGAGAAATGTTCCTTTGATAGGGTAGAGCAGTAAGGCTTTTTTCCTGCATTACTTACTTTTAATTTATACTTTAAGTAGTTTTAAAAAATTGTACTTTTACACTTCTACTAGAGTAAAAAACTGAAGTTAATCCTCTAACTTCTACTAAAGTGTTTTTAAATAGCAGAACTCATAGTGGAGTAATAAACATTATTACTTTTTAAACCTCTGATTGAATATTATTAGAAAGTTAAGTGGAAGGAAAAAATGTAAAATAATAAAAATTGTTTTAGAGGATATTTATTTATATAATTAGGTTCTTGCTCTACAAAATGTTACTGGTATTGGCTTTAAGCACAGCTGTGCTTGACTGGGCTACAACATGACCTGATCGGAACCTTTAGGATACTTAGAACATTAATGTAAAGTTAACTTGAAAGACAGCATGGTAAAAAAAAAAAAAACATAATTAATGAGCACAAATAAGGAAAGGTTGTTTTAACCATACATGTAAACAGAGTTTTATGGGGCCCCCAGGAACTTTGGCCCTATTATTGCCTAATGGGAAGCCCCCGTTTTAAACTATAGGATTTATACTTCTACTTGAGTAATAACATTAATAACTTGGACACCTCTAATCCCTGTTAACGGGCTGCTGGTTCATACCTGTCTGCGGGTCGTATCCGTTGCCGATGTTTGTGACGACCTTCTTGAACTCCAGAGTTCTATCAGCTGTAGATTCGTTCATGCTGGTCCAGGTGTCGGTGTCGAACAGCGCAGCGGCAAACGCCACTCGAGATTTAACTGCAGGAAGTCAGCAGGTTTTATCAGATAAACTCTGCAGCAACATTCACCTGTGAGTCGAACAGAACCAGATCAAGAACCAGGGAGACCAACCCCACACGTCGTTGTCGCTCTCCAGTTTCTGGACCCTCTCAGGCAGCCCGTCCTGTTGAGCGCTGACCAGACCACACAGCAGAACCGCCACCAGGAACAACAGACTGGACCTCATCTTCTCTGTAGGACTTGGAGACCTGATCTGATGCAGACCATGAGCTGAAGCTCTGAAACCTTCAAGCATTTATTCACACCCTGATCTGAGCTTTGGGTTTCTGGGTGCAAAGATCTTGTGTAAACAAGTGAAACATGATGCAACTTATTGATCCTTACCGGCAATATGATCGAAGTTGGTTAATGTTTCATTTATGCAGATTTTTTGTCACATTTTGTAAACAACCCTAACTTGATATCAGTAAACCAACAGAAACTGCAAAAGGAAAAACTGCGGAATAGAATTTAAAGTTCAACAGAAATGTAGATAAAGGGAGAATAAATGAAAAAAAAATGAATAAATAATAAATGATTGATGCTAAAACTGTGTTTTTCTCCTCAGCCTAAAGAGCAGCGGTTGAATCAACCTGGATGTTCCGCGACTTTCCTTTATTGTTTAAAAGCATAACTTTTTATTTTAATAACAGTGAATTTAAATTCATTATAATGTAAAACCTTAAAGGAATAGTACACCCAAAACATGATTAGCCTTCATTTTCTACTCACCCCCATGCTGAACAACACTCTGGAGTACTTTTTTGATA
>NW_015151306.1:306551-307953 GCF_000732505.1 Cyprinodon variegatus | reverse complement strand
CATTGGCAAATCATCTTATTTACCTGCTCAAATTAAGGTTAAATACCCTTAATTTAAGACATTTTTACTCATTTTGAGATCATTTTTGCAGTGTACTTCAGGTCTGGGCTTTGACTAGGCCATTCTAACACCTGGACATGCTCGCCTGTGAACCATCCCATATGTTTTCATTTTTATATCATCGTCTTGTTGGTAGATAAATCTCAGTCTCAGGTCTTCTGTATTTGGCTCCTTCCATCTTCTCATCTAACCTCAGCAGATGGCCGCTCACACTGAGCCTGGTTCTGCTGGAGGTTTCTTCCTGTTCAAAGGGAGTTTTTCCTCTCCACTGTCATCTCCAAGATCCTTCAGAGTTTTTGAACAAGATGCTGGAAGCTCTGTTTATATAGATCACAGCTTTGTTTGGGAAGTTTGCAGATTTGTGTTGAAGTAAGCGTTATAAATGAGACCCCTGATGCCCAAATGAGTGAATGAGCTGCAGGCTGATTTTGTTTTTGGGATAAATATGTAATTTTCCAGATCAAACTGCATCAAATGGTTCGATCCAAAGAGGAACTCACATGTGCACCAATCTAAGTAACCCTGAGTGACCTAAATCCATGCAGGAAAGCTAGACTACCATTGAACTTGATTCCAAAAATGAAAGCAGCATCTGGGTGTTTATCCACTGTTCAAATTACTGGAACAAACTTGGCATGACCCGACTTCTTTTAAACCTTTAGTCATTCCTCTAACTGATAAAATAAAATTCCATAACCTTTATCATCTCATTGCAAGCCTGAACTGGAAAGGCCCAAAGGCAGAGATCAGATGTCGACACTCTGTTATTCTTTTAGACTTTATGCAAATAACCTCATGATCCGACCTACAGAGGTCCAAGGTTGTCTCTTGAGCAACCTCACTACTGATTTCCATTCCTCTGCCTTCCAAGGCTCAGAAACAGGATTCCAATCCTCTTGGTAAAAGAGTCTCCTGCATTGCAGAAGCGGTTTTAGTTTGTCCGTCGGGCTTTTTCCGTTTGGTTTTGTTTCGTCTTGTTTCTATGCGACTGGATTAGCGACGCAGAATCAAACATACTAGATACATAAGAGCAGCAAGCGGCTACATCTCCTCCATTTCTTCATTATACGTAATACTGGGAACTCAGAGAGAACATAGATGCCAAATGAAACACAAAACCCTCATTATTCAGTCAGTTTTTAACTCATCATTTTACATTTTTATGCCTCACTGGAACAATTTGATGAAATGTAGTAAAATCGTCTATTTGTGCTTATTAGATGTCATCCCAGCTCAGTTCTGCAACGGAAGAGGATTTGGGGCCCCCAAAAAAAAAAAAGTTTACTGATTTTTTAAATTTTATTTCAGTTTAGTATTGGAAAAAAGTCAGAATTCTGACTTT
>NW_015151306.1:298395-303114 GCF_000732505.1 Cyprinodon variegatus | reverse complement strand
AGATTTTTACTTGTCCTTTGGTGTGCCTTGGGCAAAAAAAGTTTGGGAACCACTGATATAAGGTATATATTCTAATGCACCTTTTTCTTCCTTTGGCTCATTCTTCTTTGGTTATTTGAGCCGATGTAAAGAGTAAATTTTTCTACCGTCAGATCAATCAATTCATTCATTTTGGGACAGTTTTACTTATTCAGATCAGTTTTTACCTTCTAGAAATGAATGAATCAGTAAAATGGTTCCTTTTGCGCCAACAAACGTGAATTTAATGGGTCAGATAATTCCTCTTTAAATTTTACAGATTTTCAAACACATTGTTACAATTTATATGAAACTGTACAGTAGAAAAACAAATAATAAATTAAAGCATCCGGGCTTAAAAAAAGTCTCTAACTGGAAGAGAAACTTCTTTAAAAAAAACAAAATACACATTATAAAGTTGGAAAAGAAATTCATGCAGCAACTTTAAAAAGAGCCTGAGGTTTAGATGCATACTGATGTGAAAAAAAAGGCCAAAAGAAAAACAACCAAATAAAAGTTTTGTACTCTGAGGGATTACAGATCCACTTCCCTGCAGACGTACGGTTGATTTGTTATATTTAACAGCATCAAGGCTGAATGTCTTTACTCAACATTTCCACGTGGTGAAAACCAAACGCTGCCCGACAACCTGCCTTCTGCAGAGGTAAAACACAACATGTGTCAGAGGAGAAGAACAGAGGTAACAGATCAGCACGTTGTCCAGAACCGGACCTCCGGGTCACAGCAAGCAATAACTAATAGTATTTACATCATGGCCGCCCCGTCCTGAAGCTTTCAGATGCATCCTGCTCGTAATGGCTGAAATAGATTCACGCGGCTCTGCAGAGTCCTGGTCTGTTGGTTTGATTCAGGTGGTTGGAGGGATCCATCTGGAAGGAGCTCTCAGGGACTGGACTCTGGCAGCCCTGCTTTATAATATTTATCAGAAAGGCTTTTCAGGCTTTAATGTCTGACAGTTTCTGGAGGATCTGAAACAAAGGCTCATCGTGGATCCTCACATCTGAGACGTTCCCAGTTGACATGATCTCCACGGTCTGCAGCCAAAGGGGAGGGACTTAGGTCCATACGAGTCTTTGGATTCATGCTCTCACTACAGGAAGGCCGTTTCTCAATTCACAAGAACGCGAGTACGGACTTGAGTCCTCGCCAAGTATGTTCTTCAGAAAAACACAGGACAGTGTGGACTCAGGGAGAACGGGAGCACGCAGCATAAATATTGGTCGATTGGAACAGAAGCGTACTGATGACATCACCACACGCTCTGCTCGTCTGGAGCTGCATTTCATCTCATTATTAAGTCTCTAGATTATAGTAAATTATGACTTTTTTTAATTTAGTAGGGGAATAATAATGAACATAGTCAGATAAACACAAATACAAATGAACATTTTGCCAAATAAAACAAAAAATTGCCATGACAGGCAGGGAGAGGGCTGCTACAGATGGGCTGCGGTTAGCCCTGGCTGCTGCAGACCTGGCTAACGTTAGCCCTGGCTGCTGCAGATGGGCTGCAGTTAGCCCTGGCTGCTGCAGACGGGCTAACGTTAGCCCTGGCTGCTACAGATGGGCTGCAGTTAGCCCTGGCTGCTGCAGACGGGCTAACGTTAGCCCTGGCTTCTGCAGACGGGCTAACATTAGCCCTGGCTTCTGCAAACGGGCTAACGTTAGCCTTGGCTGCTGCAGACGGGCTAACGTTAGCCTTGGCTGCTGCAGACGGGCTAACGTTAGCCCTGGTTTGCTGCAGACGGGCTAACGTTAGCCCTGGGTGCTGCAGACAGGCTAACTTTAGCCCTGGTTTGCTGCAAACGGGCTAACGTTAGTCCTGGCTGCTGCAGACGGGCTAACGTTAGCCCTGGTTTGCTGCAGACGGGCTAACATTAGCCCTGGCTGCTGCAGACAGGCTAACGTAAGCTCTGGTGTTCCAACAAAGGAATTTTAAAAAACAATCCACTGGACTTTTTTTTCCAACTTTGAAGACGTTTCGCTTTCCATCCAGCAAGTTTTTTTAATTCAAAATATCAGGAATAGTGTGAAAAAGCTTCCTGAATGGGAAGTGAAACGTCTTCAAACTTGGAAATGAAGTCTAGTGGATTGTTTTTATCTTTCTGTTTTTGGAATGACTATAAGCTGGATGACTGAGGATGTTCACCAACGTTAGCCCTGGCTGATGCAGACAGGCTATCGTTAGCCTAATCTGTGGCTAGACTCAGAGCTACGCTGGTTGCCGCCGTTGTCTCAACATCAGATCTTTTTTCTAACTTATGCACTAAATCAGTAAATGGGCCATATAGTGATGCTTAAAGGATGTTATCACCTTAAATTATCTAAAAACGTACTTTTATTGAACAACGGCAACAGAAAAGAGAACTTTTGACTCAATACTCTGAGCTCTGTGAGCGCTAACCTGGAAGCTGCTGCTGCCGCAGTGCATGCTGGGACAGCAGTCGGACAAGTCTGCTCTGATGCATGCTGGGTAAAGAGGGAGGGGCAAGAACAACATCCAGGGATTTTGTCCGTTCTCGGTCTTCTTGTTCTTGTGAATTGGAACAGGATGATGACGTATCACGAGTACACGAGAACGCACAAGCACACATAGTGAGAAACGGCCTGAGTCATTCCTGAACAGCCTCCGCCTGACAGAACCAACAACGACAACAGTGTCCTTTCTTTATCATCGCAGAAACGCAAATCTGAGCTCAGCTGACATTTTTCTATTTTCTACCTAAACTCTGGTTTTATTTTATAAAAAAGTCAGATATTTTCTACATTATGTTGCATAAAAATATTCCAGCACCATTAACAACCCAATAAATAAATAAAAAAGATAAATAGGGAATCGGTAAATTAAATAATCAAATTGAAATGAATAATAAATAAAAAGGCACTTCCAAAGCTTCTGCGCTGATCCAGGATCAGCAGAATGTCAGAAGAACCACCATCCGCTCCGTCATTTAGAAGATCTCGTCTCCATGGCGATGCTGCAGCACCTACACCCTGCGGTGGCCATCCTGCATCGCCGCGGCGGCGCTAGCTGCTGTCGTCGTGGTGATGCTGATGTCGAAGCAGGTCTCCATCATGACACGCGACTTGCAGAGGTTGACGCAGTATTCCAGATCCGCTGTTGCCTGTGCCAGAGCCTCCAGGTACTCCTGCGACTCCCGGTCCAGGTCCTGGTCTAAGTCAACTGTAGGGAGGATGTTTGGGTTGAAAAAAAACACAAAAGATACGATTAAATATGAAAACCATGGAAATAAAACTTGATCCTCACAGTGGGTCGACTTCTGCTCCTTAAAAGGGAGGAAATAGTTTCTAAAACACTGATTTTAATGCAACAAAGGAAATAAAAAGGAATCTTAAAGAGACAGTGTAACTTATGGAAGCCTGTTTCTGCCACATGAAAGTAAAAAATGCCAAATAGGAAGTCGTAATTATGAGATTCAAAGTTTGAAATTTAAATATCTCATAAATGAATGAGAGTTTAAATAATGACTTTGTATCTCATAATTTTTATTTGGTATTTTTTTATTTTCATTTGGCGGAAACAGGCTTCCATAGTAACTAGTTGTTTTATTAGGAAAAACAACAGCATTTCTTTCTTAACTTCAAATTCTGCCAAACTCAAGCAACTAGTGTTTTATAGATACATGGGTGGCGGTGCACCCAGAAGACGCCATGTTGCGTCGCCATCTTTGATTGTGGTAACGGAAAGGGGACAGATTTGTTAGCTTTTTTTTTTACCTGCATAGGAAAAATGTTGATAGTCATTCTGTTTCTGTGAAAACAGATTATCTTCTCAGTCCTTGTTATTCTGAATAACATTCAGATGCTCTTGGATGTAATTTTTTTTTTTTGTCTTAAGATAACCTTGCAAAAAAAGTACACATTTCAATAAGTGGCTAAAATCATGTTAGCATCATGACATTGAACAAGAAAGTCTGGATGTCCTGCAAAAGAAACAATTAGAGTTTCAAAACAGCTCCCTCTGGTGGTCCTTTCAGATAAGATTCACCGCTGACCCACTGAGAACCATAATCTTTACTACAGGGTGGCTTATCAATAAGCAGAGCAAGGGCGGAGCTTAATGAGTGATGAATACGTGTGTCACCATTAAAAAGGCGCCTTTCAGCCAATGAAAACCGGGAAGCAAAAGGAAAATAAGAACAAAATGTCAGAAATCAGAATTCTACTATAAGTGCTTACGAGGTATAAATACTGATCAGAGAATTCCAAAGAAGATAAAAAACAATCCACTGGACTTTTATTTCCAAGTTTGAAGACGTTTCTCTTCCCATCCAAGAAGCTTTTTCAATTCATCATAGTCGTCTGTTACAAAGTGCAGCTTATAGAATTATTTAGCTCCAACGCTTGGCTAACTGCATGCAGCGAGGCTAACTGCACGCAGCGAGGCTAACTGCACGCAGTGAGGCTAACTGCACGCAGTGAGGCTAACTGCACACAGCAAGGCTATCTGAACACAGCAAGGGTAACTGCATGCAGAGAGGCTAACTAAACGCAGCAAGGCTAACTAAATGCAGTGAGGCTAACTGCATGCAGTGAGGCTAACTAAACGCAGCGAGACTAACTGCATGCAGCGAGGCTAACTGCATGCAGCAAGGCTAACTAAACGCAGCGAGGCTAACTGCATGCAGCAAGGCTAACTAAACGCAGTGAGGCTAACTG
>NW_015151306.1:296573-298148 GCF_000732505.1 Cyprinodon variegatus | reverse complement strand
ACTGCATGCAGCGAGACTAACTGCATGCAGCGAGGCTAACTGCATGCAGTGAGGCTAACTAAACGCAGCGAGGCTAACTGCATGCAGCGAGACTAACTGCATGCAGCGAGGCTAACTGCATGCAGGGAGGCTAACTAAACGCAGCGAGGCTAACTGCATGCAGCGAGACTAACTGCATGCAGCGAGGCTAACTGCATGCAGCGCGGCTAACTGCACGCAGCGGGGCTAAGGCTTTATCCTGCTTTCCCTGCCTCCCTTTCCAAACGTCAGGATCTAACCCAGCGTGGATAAAGACAGCTATGACTGATTTAAAGCACTTTGCAGAACATTCCAGAATATTTTTTTGTTGTTGTTGGCATTAATATAAATATATTAGTGTGATACCTTAGCATACATTTCATTGGTTTTTGGCATACGTCTATTTTGAAGTAACAGCTTGGAGAAAACTCTACCAGCCGTCACCGCTAAGGAATCTGTGCTAACATTACTAGCATCAAGCAGGAAGAAAACAAAAGGTGGGATTTCCTGAAAGTTAGCCAATCACTGATCATTATTCAAAATATACTTTTTAAGTCATAAAATCGATAGTAAGTCCGTAAGAACAGGTTAAATTATGGTATAATGTTTGCTGCACTTTAACTCAACCTCCGAACGACAAAATCAGCAGATGGAAAAATAACATTTATCTTTATCTAAGCCTTCAACTTGTATGTTAGATCCAGTTCCAACCAAGTTGTTTAAGGAAGTATTTCCTCACTGAGCCTGGTTCTGCTGGAGGTTTCTTCCTGTTCAAAGGTAGTTTTTCCTCTCCACTGTCGCTACAAGCATGCTTAGAGTGAGGGATTGCTGAAGAGTCAATGAATCGATGTGATCAACTGGTTTTCCTTCGATAGAAATGTCTGATCTGGTTGAATTAATTTAAATGAACCAAAACAAAGAAAGTGTCTCTCAATGGAGTATTGCTGTTAAAAACAGGCTTTTTTTCATTCATTGAAGTTAATCTTTATGTTATGGTTCTTCCCATTTGTTGTGACTCTGAGTTTTCAGTTTTCTGTTATCAGTTGTTTTGTTTGTTTTATTTTCCATCATATTCAAGCATTCTTTAGTTGCTCTCTGCTGCCCCCTTGTGTTTGTTTTCTTTCCCCTTGGATTCCCTCTTTCCAGTTCCACCCACACCTGCTCCTTATTCAGCTCGTTAGTCCATCCTTTGTTCTGTTCTCCTTTAATACTCCACCTCTGCAGTCACTCAGTGCTGGTTCCTTGTCATTGCTGTACTTGTCTACTCAGCTCGTTTCCCCCCGATGTCTCCATGGTTTTAGGTTTGTTTAACATTTTAGTTGTATTTCTGGATTTGTACCTCTGTTTCCTGAGTTATTCAATTAAATCTGTCAGAACTCATCTCTGCATCTGGGTCCTCAAGCAACCTCACCACCCATTGCTGACGCTCTAAAGATGGAGGCTAAACATTTAGGGTAACAGCACTTTATCATATTAATACTCAGGTAAAAGTAAAAAGTACGCTGCTGTAAAACTACTCCTAGAAGTAAATTGTTTTTAAAAGGTTACCATGGTAAC
>NW_015151306.1:292804-294414 GCF_000732505.1 Cyprinodon variegatus | reverse complement strand
CACGAAATACTACTTCGTGCGCACGAAATACTACTTCGTGGCCACAATTAAACATTTTTTTTGACCATGTCATCAGAGGGGCTCCGTAAATATCTAAGCGTGGACTGCGTTATGTTATTCCACGCCACAACGCATGAGCAGGGCTCGATGTTAACCATCGCCCGATCTCCTGGGGCAAGTAGTTTTTATTGTCGGGAGAGCACAAATTTAATTGCATTTGCCCGCCGGGTAAGTGCAATGATCGCAAAAAAAAAATTATTTATCACTGAAAATTACTTTAAAATCACCGACATTCGATGAAAACGACCCAGAAGCGTTGCCGGCGGTATTTTTGCTGTTTTGTACACATTCTCACATGATTTGAAAAAGCCGCGTGATTTTCCGCCAGATGGCGCGATTTTTGTCCGGGAATTGGCGCGAATCAGACACATTTTTTTTGACTTGGCAGGCTAAAAAACAACAACAAGGCAAAAAAATTTAAGTACAGTAACACACCCACCACCCAGATAACCCTAGATTAAAAATTATCGGTCAGGGATTAGGATTAGCTCTTGTTGCTGCATTTATTTTTTCAGGGAAAACTGATCCTGAGTCAGTTAAAAGTCAGGGAATTCTGAAATGATGTCAGACTGTGGAAACCCTGTAGAAAATAAAGCATCTTAAACAAGTGAAAGTTGTTTCGCTTAAACTGAAATCCAACCATAAATTAATGAGCGATTTAAAAAGAAACGAAGTTTAAAAAGTGCAACTGAAAAGCATTTAATGAGTAAATAAAGTATCGTCTGCATATAAGCGGTTTTTCCCGGTTTCTCTACTCACACTCTCCGCTCCACTTGCTGGGATGAAGCATCAGGCGGATCTTGGCCTCCTCCAGCTCCACCTTCAGCCGCTCATGTTTGCTCCTCAGCTCTCGAATTTGCTGCTGTCGCCTCTCCAGCATCCTCAGCCGGGCGTTAAAGTAGAGCAGGCCCTTAGGAGCAAACAGAACCCGGGTCAGAACCAGAACCCTGCAGAGGCTCTACATTCAGGAACAGAGGCAGCAGAGGGATGGAGCGGCAGGAGAGAACGAGGAGCCCCTAACCTGCTCCCTGAGCTCAATCTGTGCCCACAGATGGATTTAATTAGAAGTCAGTGAGAGATAAAATTAGCATTAATCTGCAGTTAATCTGCAGGACGGAGGCTGAGAGGAGGATTAAGGCCAGCTGAGGAGAGCAGGCGACACAGAGGTGGATCACATGCAGACTCTCTGAATCACAGCTGTTTAAAAAAATCACCACATTTTAGGAAGCGCCGTATTCTTCCTGTTTTCCTCTGAACACTATTTCTGTTGTGAAATCATGACCTCAGTCATGAAAGGATGGATGACTTCAAACTAACCTTTTCCACATCCTGGAAGGGTTGCTGAGGAAGGAAAGACAAACAAACAGTTCAGTATCATTGTCCATTATCTACGGAAGAGGAGTAGGGCCACTGAAAAAAAAGAGGTGAAGTTAACTGATTTTTAAATTTTATTTCAGTTCAGTGTGGGAAAAAAGTCAGAATTCTGAGATTAAAAGTCAGATTTCTGAGAAAAAAGGTCAGGATTCTGAGAAAAAAGTCAGAATTCTGAG
>NW_015151306.1:280347-290503 GCF_000732505.1 Cyprinodon variegatus | reverse complement strand
GACTGATCTGCGAGTGAAACCTTGAAAGCTCGCGAGATCAGGATGGTCTCACGAGGCTAGATCCTGGATGTGTTTTATGAGAAACTTGACAACAGAAAACTAAGGTTTTATAAAAATATTTCTCTTTTTCAAAAGGTAAACAGAAGCGTGAGACTTTAAACACACCAAATCCTTAAAACCCATCAGCTGTAATTCCAAAAACGTGAAAGAAAAACGATCCACTGGAGTTCGAGGCTATTGCAGAAGCCCAATAAAGCCTTATTTTTGTTTAGAAAACATGCAAACTGAAATGGACGAACGGGTCCACCCCTTTGGAATGGGGGTCGTTTGGCTTTTTGGTTCGTTTGGTTCATCAGTTTCAATTTGCAGGTTTTCTAAACTAAAACCAGGCTTTGTTGGGCTTCTGGATAAACCTGGAACTCAACACTATTTTTGACATTTTGAATTGAAAAATCTTCCTGGATGGAAGAGAAACGTCATCAAACTTGGAAACTAAGTTTAGTGGATTGATTTTTTTTATTTTTTTGGAATGACTATGACTTGGATGGCTGAGAATCTTCACCATCATCTGTAGATAATCTTATTCTCTCGTTCACCACTGTCTTCCTGCAGTTATTAGCTGATTGAAAGCTGCCGACCCCCTGAAGACTTCAGTTATCATTTTAACTATTTAAAACAAGCAGCTGTCGCTTTGCTGCTGCATAAAAATTAGTTATAAGTGAATCCAAGGCAGCATCTGTTACTGCTGATCATCTGCCTGCCTGTGAAAGACGACTGAGCCGGCGTCAGGCTGAGGGGTGAGTGTGAGGGTGAGGAAGGAGGGTGGGGGAGTGATAATGACTTTGAAGTGTGCGCCGGGAATCCTCATGAAACCTTCATGATGCAGAACTGCTGCGATTCCCAGGCTGGCGCAGGTCAAGCATGCAGCCTTCTGCATGAATCACAATCACCTGCAGGAAGGTGAACGGCTGCGAGCTGCGACGCCGATAACAGGCGTGGATCTGTGCAACAGAGGATTCCACGCGCTCAAACGGCAGAGATGGATTTTACAGAAGCCGCAGCAGCAATCACACCTGTGCTGCTCATTGTGCTCGGCTGTCATCACAATGCTTTAAGCGAGCGCTGACTTTCATCGCCATCTTAACGCCCCGACGGATAGAAAAATCCATAAATATGGTAATTTCTCCATATTTCCTCAGAAGGAGATGAGTTTTATGGCTCTGTTACTTTCTGAGCCAACAAATGGAGTTTCTAAAAGAGGGATCTGACTCTGGCTGAGCATCAAACCTCATCGAAAAGTAATTGCTTCATACAGAAATGTGAAATAGCTGCATTAAGGTTCAGTTTCATATCTTTTCCTTTAGAGCATAAAGATTTTCAGAAACATTTTAAATGTCAGTCAGGATTTAAACATTTCAATGAAACCAGTGAGATGCTGATATCTACTGGTTCCCAACTCAAGATATTTCAGAAATTTGAATAAATTATATTTCCATTTTTTTTTTTTGTCCTCACATCCCAGAAATGCAAACTAAAGATTCAGACACTATCATCACTTTTTATTATGAATTTCTACACTGGAAAAAAAAAATCAAAATCTTTTTAAGTCATTTTTTCTAAAAATAAGTGTATTTGTTATTGGATTGAGGTAAAATAAACATCTTGCCAATGGAACAAGACAATTTAGATTTAAAATAAGAAAACCCAATTGCATTGTCTTATTTCAAACGCATATTATCTAATTATCTTATTTTAAGAGTAAAAATGCTCATTCCATTAGCAAACTATCTTATTTACCTACTCAGATTAAGGGTAAAAACACTTAATTTAAGACATTTTTCCATATTTCTAGATCATTTTTCTAGTGTAGCATTTCTCTAATTCAGATTAGATCAAATATTAAAGATATTTGTTTTAGATACAGATCCATAATCTAAACTAGTGTGAAAAAAATAAAATAAAAAATAAAAATAACTAACATTGAGGATGTGGAATGGTCTACTCAAGCCCTGACCAATCCAGGTATGGAAAACCTGAATTCAGTTCAGTTTATTTCTACACTGCAATAAATCGAAATCTAGATAATTAATTTTGTCTTAAAGTGCATTTTTTCTTGAATTGAGGAGGTAAAAGATACATTTTTCCAATGAAACAAGACAATTTACATTTAAAATAGGAAAAAAAACTATTTCATTGTTTTTTTTTCAAGTGTATATTATCTAATCATCTTATTTTAAGAGTAAAAATACTGATTCCATGGCAATTTAACTTATTTACCTACTTAAATTAAGGGTAAATACACTTAATTGAAGACATTTTGACTTATTTCTGTTTTTGCAGTGTATTGGGCCGATTCACACCACATGTTATCTCAAGTCAATTTAGAGGCAATGCAATCAAATCATCCAGAGAGATTGGTTAAAAGTTTACTATGGAAAACCAGCTGATTGCATCCAGTCGTTGACCTTCCAGGATTCGCTTCTAATACGTTTGCGGGGATTTAATGAATTTAGGGTTAATTATTAAAAAAATAAAAACAGTAAAGGCCAAATAACCAATTTACTGGTTTGTCGTAGTATCTTAATCATGCAAGAACGTTACTATAGCACAATGACCAAATCCTGGCGTTATCCAAGTCCAACTACAGAGCTGCTTTGCTCTGAAAATGTTCCCTGTGAAATAAGGTTCCTGGCAGGAAACACGGATCAGCCGGACTATGCTGCAGCTGTACCATGATGCTTCTGCACTGCTTCCACATCAGTGGAACCCTACAATAATCAACATCCCAAAATCTGTTTCTAACAACTTCAATGTTGCCTAACTCTAATTTTTAAGATTTTAATTTGGAGATACTCCATACAGTATCTCAGTGTCATAACAGACAGTGATAAGCCAGCAAAGGTCATCTCTCAACCAGCACACTGCAAAGACTGATTTTTTTCTATGATATTGATGGAAAAGTGAATCATTCTTTATTGTAAAACATTGACACAGCTGGTTCTCTCATAGCTGGTTCTCCTCCTAAGCACTTAAAGGTATAGTGGAGGATTTAGCAAATTTTTGAAAAGACCCGCCTTCTCCACAAAAACAATGCACATGCACAACCCTGTACCCGCTCCCAAGAGGGAACGCCTATTAAATGCGTGCAAGGGCGTGCACAAGTTAAAAGTTGCTGTTTGCATCACTTATACAAGCTTGCTTTCCAAAAGATTTGCAATTTTTCCTCTATGTCAGACTCACCACTGGTAAGTGAAAATGGGGACGAGCGCATACGACGGCCTCATGTAAACATATCACCAGAATGATTGACGATTAGGAGGACCACTTATTTTGATGATCCACGCTGAAAAATAACATCCTCCACTATACATTTAAGACTGCTTATTTAAGGGTCGTTATATTTTTAGTTCATACTCACCGTTTCCTCTCTTTTTGGGAGATTTGGACACTTTGCCTCGGTTGGACAATGACACTCCACTCTCACTCATGGAGTCATGCGCTGACGAAGTGCTGCCGGTTGTCTCGCTGTCGCGGATCATGCTCTCATATCCACTGCTGCCCCCGCTGTGGTAAAACAAGGCGGTGCGGCCCATGGCAGGAGGAAGCTCTCCACTGAGGATGCTGCTGTTGTCACTGCCGTGTCCACTGCTGTAACGCTGCGGTCTCCGGGGCGGTGTAATCTTGCTATAAGGTGAGGGCAGAGGCTTGTTGACGCTACTCATCCCGCAGTCCGAACTTTCACTTTCTCCAGCCCCCCTGCTGAGCTGCTTTTGACCAGCAGCGAGTTCGCTGACCCGGCTGTTAGCTGCCCTGCTGATGACCTGCTTTGTGCCCATGATGGTTCCTCTTCCTGTCTTAATTCCATTTCCAGCTCGGGCAAGAGACTTGCCAGTAGGAGGTAGGTTGGCATTGTGTACAGATGGATTTGGAGAAGAACTCAGACTTTTCGAGCTGCTCGTTGACAACGTTCGGACTTTCAATCCACCAGCACCACGGGAGTTAACATTGCCACGTAACTGCCCTAGTTTGCTGGCAGTTGAAGTGAAAGTAGATGAAGCTTGGGGGCAGGTGGGGATATTTAAAGGTGGAAGGCCTAGTTTTGGCACAGATCTGTTGGATTTGCAGCTGATCCCATTACCAGCACCATTGCTATCTCTGAACACCTCAGGCTTTAAAAGAGTGGACGTTGGACTGTCACACCTCTCAAGAGATCTCAAGCTGCCAGAGTAACTGTGAGGATCTGCTTTGGCCCCTCTTATCTTCAGACTGGATGTTCTGGCAGAATCATGATCAACTTTTAAAGCAGACATTTTGTGACTGAATGAATCAGCTCTGCGTCTGACAGTGAATTCCTCTTCTGAGGCTGAGCTTTTAGGGAAAGGAAACTTTCCATTGTTGCTTGTTTTTAAGGCACTTGGAGACCTTGTTTTTTGTTCTTGGCTTGACTGTCTGGCAAATAGAGGAGCTGAAGAGATGCTTCCAGATCCAGACTTGGAGATCATGCTGCTTTTCTGTCCATTTGCCTTTTTTCCCAGTGATGAATACCTTAACGTCCCTGTCACACCGGCAGATTCTCGATCCCATTGTACTTCAGAGCTGTGAGGAGTGGAAACAGTTCCCAAGGTTGTTGCACCTCTAGTAAGCTTTGGCAGCTTAACAAGAGTATCTCCCCTTCTGCTTGTAGACTTCTCGCAGCCATCAACAACTCTCTGAGCCGTGGAAGACCCTTGTACCTTTGGAGGGCGAGGGACACTGTTGCTGTTTCCTCCGGACCTCTTTGGGGAGATTGCAGCTATGCCACTTCTTGTTTGCTTACCTCCAGAGATGAATTCAACCTCTCTCTGATCTATAAAGTCACTTCCCTGAAACCAAAAGTCTTCCCGTCTGCTGCTGCCTAAAGCTGCAGATGAGGTAGGCTTGGTTTTCCTGGGAAGACTGGAGTGGTGGCTGTGTTGGGATATTTGCGCTGACGTTGAAGTGTTTAAGATATTAGCTCTTACCTTAGAGGGTCCTTTAGGTGTGACTTTGGGATCAGAGAAAGGAGAAGCCTTAGTAAATGATGGTTTGCTTGGTGTGGTAGGGTCACTGTCCAGCTCTGAGAAACAGATACCGCTGTCATTCAATGAGCTCTTCAGGCCATGCTGCAGAAATGGCTGTCGATGGAATATGTTCGGTGACGACAGAACGGATGCTCTATCCTCTGCTGTTCTCTCATCTCTCAAGAGAAGCCTGCTGACTGAATTGCTGTCTTGACTTTGAACGGGTTGTGATCCAGCAGATGAATGGCATTCTTGTCTGGTAACGTCATGCTGAGTTGTGTAAGCATCATACTCATCATTGATGCTACTGATGATGCTGACTGGACGAGAACCTGTAGCTAAGGACTGCAGGGAAGCCTCGGGATTGAAGCTGAGGAGGTTTGAAGGGCGGCCGTTGTCTGGGACAAGGCCAAGTGGAAGCTCCTCTATGACCGTGAACACAAGCTCGTCCTCTCCGTTCAGTTCCACAGGTTGCTGCAGTGTGATTGTGGTCCTGAGAAAGTCCCTATCCAGGCATCTACCTAACAAAGCTGCTCGAATGCCGCTGACCTCCATGGGGTAACTGGTGGTGTGATGGGGCCTCCCCATGTCCGGTAATTCCACAGGTTGACTTTGTTCTGGTGCTTGATAGCTCATACCCACAGGAGGAGTCCTGCTGAGAGCTTCCCCAGAGTCAGATGCTCTCATGGGTCTCTGGGGTAAGGACTGGGGTGACAAGGACTTGCTTACCCCTCCTCTAACTTTCTCTCTTACCACAGGCTCTGGATCAGAAGTATAAGGCTCGCTGGATGCCAACAAACATGGCTGAATGAGGGCACCAAGGAGTTTTTCCCCATCAGCACTTGTCCTTTTGGAGGATTCCAATGGGGTTCCAGGTGAAGAAAGTCCGCTCTCTCTGTGATCCGTTCCAGTTAAGTTCAGGAAGGAGTTCTTGTCAGGTCTGAGTCCAGTTTGATTCTTCTCTGCTTGTGTTGCTCTGCTCTCTGTGCTCAGTGGGTTTGGTGCTTCACTTCCATCAATGCAGTCCAGTCTCTCCTGCAGCTCTGCAAACGTGTTGCACTTAAAGTGATCTCCATCTGAACGGGGTGAATCTTTGGTTCGCTTCTTGTTCAATGAGGGAATGATGGGGACGAAAGAAGGCGGGCCCTCGTTGTCGCTTAATTCCCGGTCAGATATTGCTATTCCACCGGGTCCGACGTAAATAACAGTGTCGCATGACTGTTCACTGCTGGAGGAATAGTCAGGATCGTTGGAAAGCAGCAGCGGTGTTTCAGGGTCCAGAGCCACAATCCTGGGGTACAAAGGTTGAACATGTGGAGGTCGATGGGATGTGCCTTCCTCACACGAACTGTCACCCCCAGAGGAACTGGAGGCATACTGCAAATAATAAAACAAATGGTCAAAACAAAAGAATTGCAACCCGTGTTTAAAGCAACTGGTTTGTACTCAGGTCAGCGTCCTGCACTGGGTCTGTTACCCGTGGGTGTCCGGCGGGTACTCATGTACGGGTATATATGAACAAAATGCAGATACCATAGAGTTACAGCATGAATGGAACTTATTTGTATTTTCTTATTTAGTAACTCTACACTTTGAAAAATTAGTCGATTCAAAAATATCCAGATAACAGTGGTTTTCAAGCAGCAAGGCAAACCTTCATATTTCAACCAATTTACAGCTCTTAATTTGTGAGCGCAGTGCACACTGGATGTGTGCTTTACTGCCTCTGTTATTGCAAATGGCTGTGTGTACACTTTATGATCACGGGTCCATTCGGTCCTGGCCGGGTTTTAAATGGGGATAATTGTGGGTAATGGATCGAGTCTGGGTTCTGAACTCTATAGCTGTGAGTGGATACAGTTTTGAAAAATCTGATGAGTGCAGGACTCTGAAAGTATGGCTTGATAACAGAAGTTGGACCTGAGTGTTTCTGGATTTTACAGAAACCCAGTTCTCATATTTTTGTGTCTCATATTGGGATGCATGAAGTTATAATACAGACTATTTTTAGAGAGAGTCTGCTACTGCTGACCTCAAAAATACAGAAGAGTTTCCCTCCAATGAAGAATTAATAACATGAATTAATGCTGGGCACACACAGTGCGATATCTTTAATCGTTGCATGCAGCTAAAGCTCAAACTGTACAACGAAACCGCAGGGTTTAAAAGTTTACAGCTCACGATGTTTGTTCTCACACTGTGCTACCCGGCGCTCTGATGTGATCTACCTGCTCACACTGTACGTCCAAAATCCACATGTCGCACTCAGCACCGAGAGTTGGCGATCGTCGGAATCGTCAGTTTGAAGGAAGAAGAACTCCCTTGTTTGCACATGCGCAATGCTCGAGGTTCTGGTAAATCGGCTCGTAGCTCTGCTTCAACAGCAGGATTTGTCCATGAACACCTCAAGAGGTCTGACTGAATTTTAAACATGTTTGATTTTCTCCCGAACTTACGATCCCTGATCGGGAGGTGGTCGTGAGAGGCTGAAGGTGATCACGAATTCGTCGCACAGTTTTACCCAGGGTATACTACACAATGCGGGACACACGAGGAGGCTGAAACTCGGCCCGATCAAAAACATTCTTGCACAACTTGAGAATCGGCCCAAAAAGGGCAAAAAAAATCGTACAGTGTAAGCCCGGCTTAAGGCAAACCTGGGTGTGTTTAGTCCTCTTCTACATTTTTTTTTTAAAGCAAACGCGAATCAATTAATGTGTTCCATTTAAATATGGAGGATATCTATTTGAAAAACAGTGATGATATCACAACAATTATTTCTTAAAAGACCTTTTTACTTTAAACTGGACTTTCACCCCCCCAATGTTTCATTATCACTTCAATGTCACAAGTACAGAGCACCGAAATGAACTCTCCGCATTCAACCCATCCCCTTGGGGATGCAGTGGGCTGCCATTTTCAGCGTCTGGAGAGCAGTGAGGGGTTAAGGGTCTTGCTCAGAGACCCAGAGTGGCAGTCTGTGGGAGTGGGGCTCAAACTCAGAACCTCAGTATTCCAAGCTTTATGCCCTAACCACTAGGCTGCCACTCCCCATTCTTCTTGCTGTTGCTTTTCCTGATGAAAAGCTTTGGAAAAGATAAAAAATGTTGGTTAATACCCTGAAAAATAAAGATTTCTGCTTAGAGCTGCAGTCGCAGATTATTTATCCAAGTTAGAACATGTAATAATGCACAGAGCTCCTAACCACATGATGATACCCGTTATACAGTAGATGAGAAAAACATCCATGGCTAATTTCTGAGTTAAAAAAAAGGACACTACATTTTGACGAATAACTAAAATGAAGGTTATGTTGTTTTTTATCAGCTATATTTTTAAAAGTACATTTAAAATGCTACCGATTGCCTACAGAAGAATCGTCCTCTAAAACCTGAGTTCTGTCCTGTTGGGAAAATGGGGATTATAAAAAGCATTACAGCAGTGGGCGGGGCACCTCGCAATTTGACTATGGCTACCAACAAATTTGGTTGTTGATTAAACTCCCATTGGAGAAGTTGGTATAGTTATTAGTGATTTATATACGAGTACAATTTAGGAAAGGATGTTTTTCCAAAGAGGGACTAAAAACAGGCCTTTAATTTGGGTAAGAGCTGGAAATTAGATTCAGTCTAAAAAATGTATTTTGTACAGGAGAGAAATAATTTCTATTTGCTTATATAAAAGACAAAAAACTTAATAATAATCAATATTAAACCAGGAGAAGGAACAATAATAATAATTGAACATTATTGATCACATTGGAGAAATTTTTCTCTGCATTTAACCCCTCCCCTTGGGGAGCAGTTGGCTGCCATTGTACGGCGCCCAGGGGCAACCACTTGGCCGCCACTCCCAAAGCGTGGTGTCACTGTGTTTATTAATATATAAGAGAATCAATTTCTCGTTATTGGTTGTTTTTTTTTAAATAAACCGACAGAAGAAAAGAAGCTGAATAAAAAATGAAGTACTTTGGATTTCTTCTTCCTCATGCGGTGGATGCGGGACGCCAGCTGCACCGTGGTCAGCGTCTCCATGTAGTTTGCCGGTAAGTCGGAGATGTGGGCGATCATGGTGGTTCTACAGTTGATGTTACCCAGAGACTCGCTGAGCAGCATGGTGAGCTTGCTGTCCCTGAATAATAGATCAAGAAAAGCCTCGTTAGACCCAGGGAAAGGGGAAAAGACGCTTCGTGGGCCCCAGAAAACCCCACAGGACCCCAGAGACCGTTCATTACTCTGTGCAACGTTTGGAGTCAGTCGGGCAAAAAGAAGAACTCTCATCTGACATTCATAAAGCGCACTTTGAACTAAACGCCACATGCAATCTCTTACATGACGTACAGTATGAAGCTCTGCCTTTGAAGAGACCTGGAGTAAAGCTGGATGAGATTTACATCCTACAGTCGATGCTTTTTATTTAACCCAGAGAACAAAGCTGGAAATGTCATGATTTTAGACGTATATATCTATTATTCTGTGCTATGATCAAATATTCACTTATTTCAGCTACAGGTACACTATATTACCACAATCCCATTTCAATTCTAGGAATCAGCGGTTCCAATCACTCCATGGTGTATAAAATCAATCCCCTAAGCATGGAGTCTGTGGGAAGGAATGGGTTGCTATCAGGAGCTCAGTCAATTCCAGCATAGAACTGTGATAGGAGCCAACTTAAATTAAATACTCCACAGTCAGCTGGATCATTAGAAAATGGAAATGTTTGTGAACGACAGCAAATCTGCCAGGAAGTGACAGAGCAGGGTCAGCAATAAAATGGCTACAGACCTCCAAACTTCATGCACTCTTCAGATTAGATCAAGACCAAAGAGCGGCGGGCTTCATGGAATGGGCTTCCATGGTCAGCAGCTGCATCCAAGCAGTACATTAGCAAGTGCAAAGCAAAGCGTTGGATTCTCTGGAGTGACGAATCGCTCTTCATCTGGAAAAATGATGAACCACTTTGGGCAGAAGAGCAGCTCTTGTCTGATTGCACAATTTGACAAGTAAAAAGTTTGGTGGAGGGGACGTCATGGTCCCCATGACCTCAGCTTTGTGGGAAAAGTTCGCATGGATGGATGGATGGATGGATGGATGGATGGATGATGGATGGATGAT
>NW_015151306.1:277128-278352 GCF_000732505.1 Cyprinodon variegatus | reverse complement strand
TTTATTACTGCTGTTCGAAAAAGACCTTTTTTTTTCAAGAATAAAAAAAAAACTTTAAGTCAAGTTTAAACTGATGCATCTTGGACTGTGTTGTACTCACCCGATTTTACTGTATATATTCAGAAACTAAAAGATATTAACTATCAAATAACTTATCACACATGTAATTTTGACTCACAGTTCCTAAGTTATTTGATTTTCCATTTGGGAATGCAGAATAGAAGAGAATTTGGCAAAATGAGGTGGAGGTTAAGCGATTATCCCTGTTTATCTCTTTAGTTTTGTGAGAAAAATACACTTTAAACTACCTCAGCCGGTGTTTATCCCTTTAGTCATGATAAAAAAAACAAAAACAAATTAAGGTCAGATCGCGATACTCTTCAAAAAACACCAAAAAGGAAGCAACTAAATTATTTTTGTACATGACTAAAGGTATGCACACCTGTTCAGGTAGTTTAAAGTGTATTTTTCATCCAAAACTAAAGGGATAAACGGGTATTGAATGGGTATCCAGATTGGACAGAACACCGGTGTCTATCTAGTCTATGGAGGAGAGGTGGGGTCCATTCTGGACGGTTCGCCAAGCTGTCGCAGGGCAACACAGAGACACACAACCATTCACACACCTTAGGACAATAAGAGAAGCAAGTTAACCTAACAGTGATGTTTTTGGACTGTGGGAGGAAACCGGAGTACCCAGAGTGAACCCATGCATGCTTAGGGAGAACATGCAAACTCCACACTTCAAAAAACGATCTAGAAATAAGTAAAAATGTCTTAAATTAAGTTTATTTACCCTTAATTTGAGTAGGTAAAGGAGATAGTTTGCCAATGGAATTAGTATTTTTACACTTAAAATAAGATAATTTGATAATATACACTTGAAATAAGACAATGCTATTCTGTTTTCTTATTTTAAGTGTAAATTATCTTGTTCCATTGGCAAAATGTCTCTTTTACCTCCTTAATCCAAGAACAAATGCACTTATTTTAAGAAAAAATTTATTTAGATTTTTTGCAGTGCATGCAGAAAGATTAATGATCATATCATTTATATACCAGTTTTAACTATATTACTAATTATTATTACTAAGTTTCTTATAGTGTATTTTTATTGATATTGATAGAAAGTTGTTTGGTTGACAGACAGAGAGAAACTGGTGGTGAAATTTCACTTAATGCTCCTTTTCCTGTATTTTAATCATGTAAAGCACTTTGCATTGT
>NW_015151306.1:271596-274655 GCF_000732505.1 Cyprinodon variegatus | reverse complement strand
TCTAAGTTTATGCATTGTATTATATTGGATTAAACTCTGTAATTCTGTGACGTCAGCTGGTTTTCCTTGTGGCCACACGCAGCTCGCCGAGAGGACCTGGGATACAGAGGAAGAGAGAGAGCCAAACTTTTTTCCAAAGTTAACTATTTTAGAATATTTTCTTCCTTAACATAACCTAAGAAAACTAAAGGAAATGATCGTAACTAGTTCTGAAAAAGTTGCCACCCTGATTTGAAGAGCAAAAAAACAGCAGATAAAAAAAAAAACCTGGTCAAAAAGAAATAATATGAAACCAACGAAGACTTGATCCAAGTATCAATAAGCATCCAGGGGTAAAAGAAAGATCCTGTGTTTTAAATAGAAATTCCTGATATTTTAGATAATTTATGCAGGAGTTATGATTCTGACGCTCAGATAAACAGATCATCGACTGAAATTGACACGAACCTGTTGCCTTGTTGCTCTTGTCCGCCCTCTCCTGGTAGAGGTGAAGCGTAAACAGGAAGTGTGAGTTTCTTCGGGCGTCTTGGTCGTCGGGGGTCCGGCTGCTCCTCCTCTCTGCCAGAGCAGCGTCCAAAAAGAACGCCGCTCGCTCGGCGCTGGAGGCCCGGAGCTCCGTCTGGTTCTGAAGCTGATGGAAAGACGAAGAAATTAAAACACAGAGAGCTTTAAAAAGCAGACTTAGAATATTCCTTATATTAATAGAGTATAAAACTGTGGAATAAGGATGTTAAAACATAGAATTCAGGTTAAACATTTCTTCTTTCCGCTCTGATTCCTCCACCTTTAAACAACACCTGACTTTAACTAAACTCTGGATGAAATTAAGTTTTAAAACTTCACGTCTGAATCTTCCAGCCATCTACGACTCGATGCCGAGCCCCCTCCTCCACCTCTGAGAGATAAAAGACCAAATGAGACAGAATGGGGTTTGATAAAATAAGGACGCCTCTACGAGTGGAGAAAAGAGCGCGGTGACAGAAGAAGAAGAAAATTAAAGTGAACGGAGATAAAACGTGGCAGACTGAAGGAACCCGGGGAGATAAAAGAGGGTGAAACTGTAAAAAGGAAGATCAAAACTAATTGGACAGTTTCAGAAAGAGATGGAGTCCCAGGAGGTGAAGAGGAGGTCAAAGAGAAAAGTGGAGGGAGGAGAAAGAAAAGCAGAACCCAGTAAGTTTAAAGGCGACTCCAGGCAAAATGTCCTTGAGGTCTCAGCGTAGCACAATGTCACCATGAGTTTTAGACATTTTATGTTTTTTTATTGTTTTTTTGTCTGTCATGACAGCGACACATTCAATGGATCGGTCAGAAACTGCGGATTGTTAGCTTTCATATTTAAGAGGAGTTTAGACTGATTTAAAGCGGCGCTTTGGGTCACATGCGGGCTCAGACTGCTAATCTGTGATAGCGGGCATTTGCCTGGTGGGCCGGTCCTAATTTCAGCCAATTTCGCCTCCTTAAATCATACCCGGCTGAAGTTCCTACCTGTGGCAGTAGATAACTCAGTCTACATGTTCATAGATGCATCGGTGCTGAACCGGGGTGTCAGTCTGCTCATCAAACGGTGTTTTAACTTTATCAACTTAAATAAAATCTTAAAATCATAAAGCCGTGTGAAGCTTCTTGAAGGTATTTTTGAAAGTGCTACATCCCTCCTACATTAAAAAGGTTCCTCCCTCCTTTTATCTGTACCTGGGAACCACAAACAGGATCTTCCCTCAAGGACACGGCTGGCCCCGGGGCCTCCTGCTGGGCCCCTCCCGAGGAAGAGAGCTCAGTCAGGAGATCAGTGAGCGTTTCCTCCCGACCGGAGATCTCCACCGCCGACACTCTGACAGAGAACCGGGCCCCGGATTTCTCTCTGCGCTCCTCGATCACCTTGAAGAGCCAGGAGATGGCTGTGGGGGCCACGCCCAGACTCTGTGTGGAGCAGTCCCGTCCAATCATGGTGTACGTCTTCCCTGCAGGGGGCGGAGTCAGTGCAGACATTACCTGAGATGTTCTGTGTTTGTGTGAAAGAACGGAGGGCGGTACCCACCCAGGTTGGCGTGTCCGTAGCAGAAGATGCAGCCATCGGCTCCATTCACCACCGACTGGATGACCTCAGCCACCGTCCCCGAACACACCTCAGCCTATCAGGAGCCAGAGACAGGTGACACCCCAGGAGGCTATTTCACTCACATTCAAACAGACATGTTCACAAGTCATTTTTTGCCCAAGTCCAAGTCTTGAGAAGGCCTGTCGCAATTATCAATTAATCGCACAATAAAGTCTAATCACTTGATTAATTAAAATAAGTGCAATAATTTGCGTGCTTGCTTGTTTCTCCTTGTGTTTTCATCTCCTTCACTGAGACGGTGTAGTTCAAAGGTCACTATTATATCTATGGAATGATCATTATCTTAAACTGGTAAGTGAAAAATACAATTAAAAAAAGCACACGCTAATTTTTTTCCAGTTAAATTTTGCATCTTTATTTTTTTTCTTTCAAAAACAACAATTTTCTTACAGTATTTACCAGACATTTGTGGTTACACTGGAAAAAAATCTAGATAAGTAATTTTTTCTTAAAATAAGTGCATTTGTTCTTAAATTAAGGAGATTAAAGAGACATTTTGCCACCGGAACAAGACAATGTAGATTTAAAATAAGAAAACACAATTGCATTGTCTTATTTTAAGTGCATATTATCTAATTATCTTATTTTAAGGGTAAAAATACTCATTCCATTGACAAATTATCAAATTAACCTATTTAAATCAAGGGTAAATACACTTAATTTAAGAAATTTTTTATTATTTCTAGATCATTTTTGCATTGTACAACTTTTTCTAGTTTTAGGAGTAAATGTCTGCTCTTTTATTTTTAAGTGAAAATAAGGGCTGTGGAAAAAAAAAAACAATCACAATCCTGCTTTTTATTAATACATATGAAGTTAGCAACTACAACAGATAAAGAAAAAGCCTAACTAAATACCAGGATGATAAAAATTCTTCCATGAAAGAAACATTGTGGCAATAACTTTTTGTAACTTAATGCCCTGGAACAGACAGAAC
>NW_015151306.1:268528-270837 GCF_000732505.1 Cyprinodon variegatus | reverse complement strand
TCAGAATTCTGAGAAAAAAGTCAGAATTCTGAGAAAAAAGTCAGAATTCTGAGAAAAAAAGTCAGAATTCTGAGATTAAAATCAGAATTCTGAGAAAAAACTCAGAATTCTGAGAAAAAAGTCAGAATTCTGACTTTAATCTCAGAATTCTGAGAAAAAAGTCAGAATTCTGACTTTTTCCCATGTTAAACTGATATAAAATGTAAAAATCAGTTAACTTTTAGTTTTTTTTTTCAGTGGCCCTAATCCTCTTCCGTACAAGCGGCATATTTCTTTTCTTTGTCTTTTTTTTTTCTAATAAACTTTTTTAGAAAACGTTTAACAATACAGAAAAATAAACAATTTGCAATGAACAATCACCAGGGGTTTGAGCAAAATAAAAAAAAAAAGTAATTAAATAAAAGTACAAATAGTAATAATAAATAGAAGCATATAAATGGATTATATAAATACTTTAAATTTAGAGCATAAAGTTATAGTTTTAGCAGCGGGCGCGCGGGCGTATATGTCACGTAGCGTTGCGTCAGTGATGTCAGTTTGACAGCCCCTCTGCCGTTTTTTTTATTATTACTTTTTACCTCTGCTGTGTGCGGGTAAGGCGAGCGGCGATCGGTCAAGTTAGTAAAACAAAAAACACTTAGAAATAAAATATTGTTCACAAGTCGGAATCACGAGTCTCAGTCGAGTCTGAAGTCATTAAATATGAGACTTAAGTGCGACTCGAGTACGAGTCACAAACTCAAGTCCTGATACGTTTTCTTAGGATAAATTCTGTTTTAATTCTAAACTTCATATCCTATCAAAATAAGGCGCACATGTGCCCTGGAGCAAGGCTCCTTCAGAATCCAACTGTCATTCATTCATTTGTTCTTTTTTTTTATTTTGAAACCAACAAAATAGAGTCAGGTTTGGTCGCTCCGTCCCTCGCTGGCTCCCTGTTTCCACTACGTGTTGCTCTGTAGTCGACCAAAATCCTGGACGATTTTTAAATTCCCCCAGGACATTTTTTTAGGTCTGAAAAGTAGGACATGTCCAGGAAAAAGAGGACATCTAGTCACCCTAGACTGTGTTCTGAATTGTCACTATAGAAATAAACTGAACTGAATTCACCAAAGTTAATGAAATCCAGAGTTTGTTCGGATAAACTTGTTTTTTCTGGGTTTTCCGAGGTGGTTTTGAGTTCAGATTGTGAAACATCATGATGTTTGACATGTTGCATGCTGGGAACCAGAGCTTCAGCTGAGCTCTATTGGATTATTTAGCTTTCACGTTTAGAGTTTATGTCATCATTCGATGCAGCGCTTGTGTTTTTTATGCCTGTCTAATATGCATGGATCTTGTCGCCGGGAGGAAAGGTGAAAAAGTCACAATGTTCAACAGCATGAAAGGTATGATAAATTTATCTGCTGCTTCCTGACGGCTCCTCACAGCAGCTTCACATCAGACGTCACATCAGTCAGGCCTCGATCTGCATCTTCTGCTGTCGTCTGTCTCTGAGGGATAAACAGGCTGCTGTAGCCATGATGAAGAGCTCAAACTGCAACTCTGTGCCCTAAATTTAGATTTCCACTTCCTGTTTTCAACAGTCAGATTCTCTAGAGCATCCTTAAAAGTTTCCCACACAAAAAAAAAAAACGTCTAAAAGTTAACAAATCAATCAAGTCATCCTCTGATTCTTACGGAAGACGATTAGGATCATTGAAAAAAACAAACAAACTGATTTTTATATATTATTTCAGTTTAATATTGGAAAAAAGTCAGAATTCTGACTTTAATCTCAGAATTTTGGATCTTAATCTTAAAGGGCACCACAAAGGGAAGAGATGTGAGAGCACTCACTGACAAAGATTTGAATTGTTTTGGAGGAATTGGAGGAAAATGATGGAATAAGACGACTTTTTATGTGTTCAAAGGGTCCCCAGTGATGCTATTTCATTAATGGAAGAGCAGAAGGTGATTAAAACAAGAGAGCTGATTTCAAGGGCGTAGGTTTGATTTCCACTTTGGTAGGGACACTATGGGTCCTAAGTTTCATTATTGTCATTTTACCTATGAAAAAATATGCATGCTTTTTTAATGCTTGACGTGAGCATCAGGGGGCATTTCGTTTAAAGAGAAAAGCAGCATTTCTTGCTACATTTTGTAGAAGCAGTTTAATTGTCTTATATCAGATCAGAATCAGAAATCAGAATATATCCGTACACGTGGCCCTATACTTACTTAGCAACAAAACAGTACATGTTGAAGTTCAAGTACAGTATGAGTCTTAGCAATAATAAAGTCCCTAATGCCTTATTCGTACGCAATTA
>NW_015151306.1:265678-266908 GCF_000732505.1 Cyprinodon variegatus | reverse complement strand
AAATCACTTTTAACAATTATTAAAAGAAAATATAACACCATCTCGTGTTGTTATACTCTATAAAAGAAATAACAGATGCTATTTATAGCTGAACTGCCTCAAAGGGTATTTTCATAAAATGAAAACAGTAATTGCAATGAATTATTGTTAAAAGAGAAACCCTCACATTTTCTAAGAATCAGCAATCAGCAGCTTTCGCCTTTTTTAGTGTAGATAGAATTAAGTTTTTTTTTTTCATTAGGACTAGTTTCATAGCCTAGTATAAATTGAAGAAACTAGGTGATTCAGGAAGGCCAATCAGGAAGAGAGAAGGCGGAACTTGAGGCAGAACAACCAATGAGAGTGGAGCTGGGACAGGAAAGACCGGGCAGCACTCAGAAAGAATGCTGAATTGTAAATTATAAACATTTTATTCAAATCGAATTATTGGTAGGGACAAATAGGTCGGTCCAAAATTTTGGTAGGGACATGTCCCTATGGTCCCTATGCAAACCTACTCCCATGGCTGGTTTAGTCTCTAAAACAGACATGGCTACAGCTAGATGCTAACATGTCTGTTAGCAGTCAGAATTCAGTCAGAATTCTAAGAAAAAAATCTGAATTCTGAGAAAAAGTTATAATATTTAAAACTTTTCAGTGGCCCTAATCCTCTTCCGTAGATTCTGTTGTTTGGAAATGAAGGGAAGTTTTAGAGGTTTCTCCCACCTGTGAGGCATCCTGGGTAAAGACGGCGTCAAAGGTGAAGGTCTTTGGTGCCGAGGCAGAGGATCGTCTCTGACAGGACGCTGAGTTCCCGCCGTTGGAGGTTTCGATCAAAGTGAGCTGCTTTTTCCTGCCGTCCACCTTCAGGAAGGACATGGACTCGGAGGACTCGCAGCTGTCGGACGAGCAGATTCGCACCATCACCCGGACCTGAGGACAGAGAGGAGGAACCAGATATAGGTACGATTAAGGAAAGAACTTTGATTTATCCTAAAACATTTAGAATACAATAAATCGACTGAAGATTTATTGATTAAAATTAATGTAGAACGAATCTGGATCAATAAAAGTCAAAAAGGACGACAGTAAAGGTGTCTTAGCGAAGGTAGCCGACCATCAGCAGACCTCAAACTTTCTTTATGAGGTGAGAAAAGGGATGAGTCAGCATCAAAGACGCTGATTGATGAACTAAAAGCATAATCAAGCACATATGAGGTCGGTTCTAATAATTCGACATTTAGAAATAGA
>NW_015151306.1:263253-264424 GCF_000732505.1 Cyprinodon variegatus | reverse complement strand
GGTCCTGAAAACCTCAACCAAACCCTGAAAAAAGTTTAATTGGTTTTATTTATTGTCCCTTTAGGATTAATAAGAAAAAATTGAATTGACCTGAATTTAATATTTTTTGTTTTTTACATTTATTTTAAAGTGTTCTGCTTTGCGTCTAACTTCCCTGCATGTGACCAAGATATTTTAGTTTATTTCAGCTTAATATTTAAAGGAGAACGTTTTCATCTATTTGAATGTTTTCTGTTTATGGGATCGTGAAAAAAAAATATCTTCCATTGATTCTGAAAAGGTCTGTTTGGAAATAATATATCAGAAATATGATACTTTTCATTAAAAAAAACTAATCTGTTTTTATTAAGATTTTTGGCATTTTACTTTTCAAAATAATAAATTATTTACACAGAAACAAAACTGTTCCTGTTTGAACGTTTTTCACCTGAAATAAAAAATTTTCAGAAAAGTCTGAGGACTATTTCCATTAAACACTTTAACTCTTCAACAATGATGATTATCTTACTTGTTTTTTTAGCTAAAGACAAAGATGATATTAGTTGATATTTTTTGCGGGTTGATAAGTGGAAAGCCTGAGCTTTTGAGCTGCAGCCCGGCTGTCAGGTGGTGGCTTCCTGTCTGGTTTTATCGGCCTGTCATGGAGCTGCTGAGTCGGCGGTCAGGAGGTCAAGTTTAAACCAGAACGATCTGAGACACGACGCTTGCCTTAAACGAGTCGCTGCGAGCCGGCGGAGCGAATCATCAGCCTGTCAGTCAGGAAACAGCTAAACTCTGAGGGTCAACAGACAGAATCAGGAGCTGCTGCTGCTTCAGCTCTGACCTGATCCTGTTTTTGAAAAAGCTTCTGCAAAACCCGACGGCCTTGATTTAGAGGATGCTGCTGTTACCATGGTAACTACAGGTGAGAAGGACTGAGGCGAGATGAAGGAAGGGGGGAACTGATGATAAGCAAAGTGACAGAGGCAGCATGTTTTAATTAGTGAAGCTCGTTAAGGACTGTAGAGAAGAAAAGGAGCAGCAGACATTAATTAAGAAGGAGAGGAAGGTCAGAGGTCATCCAGATGTTACATCATCAAACCTTCAGGGTCCCTGTCCAGATTAGTACAAAGAAAGACCTTATTAGGATTTATAGAGAAGGAAGGAAGGAAGGAAGGAAGGAAGGAAGGAA
>NW_015151306.1:256633-259117 GCF_000732505.1 Cyprinodon variegatus | reverse complement strand
CATCCATCCATCCATCCATCCATCCATCCATCCATCCATCCATCCATCCATCCATCCATCCATTTTTCAGTATCAGAACTAAATGTGTTGCTGCAGCTCCACAGGGTAACAAACAGAGGAGGGTTGGGTTACTGGGTTGATGCACAGAGACTCAAACACAGATTGTTAGAGAGGAAGAGTGCTGCTTCACACCTCCTCTTCATCCCTCCATCCACAGCGAGTCCAATCAGAAAACAGAGCGTGTAATGCTAGCCTCCATGAAGGGCGGCCTGGAGCAGCCTGCAGGGATTCACCCAGAGTGTGTGTTCCCTCTACCAGGCCAGCAGAACCTGCAGGGCGACCACAGAGCTGGGTGTGTGTGCTGCTGACATTTATGCTTCATGGCTGGGATCTCATGTGCCCAGAAATGTTAACATGAGACACAAAAATCATCTGGGGAATAACGTGATTCCACGAGGAAACGACTGAGCCAAACACAATTTTCCGCATGGAGGAACATCTGTGACTGTAACGACACCGTGATGCAGGAGCTTCAGTTCCACAGCAGATCGCTCAGCAAACAACAAGCAGAGCTAAAAGGATAATAAAAGAAAATCAGGAGCGAGAGGAAGGAGAAGAGAGGAAGAGGAAGCAGAGGATGAAGGCAGCAGGGAAGAGTTCAGAGAAAAAGAGGCTTAGGGCTTCAGAGGGACACCATGACTCAGCGGAACCCAGCTTATCTGGATCAACGGCGCCGCGGCGTGAATTTTAACGACTCCACAACAAACACAACTGCAGGAATATCAGAACAACTCCTCTTTGGCCTCCAGGCGGTCAGGTCTAAGCAGAGGGAGCTTCAGTGACACAGAAGAAGATTAAAACACCAGAATTAGAAATTAGAAACATAGATTAAAACTAAATGATTTCTAATAAAGAAACATGATGCGGCCTGAAATCAAAGGCTGTTCATATAGACCAGGGTATAACAGGGGAAAGTTTAGTGGAAGGAAAAAATTTAATAGAAGTAAGTTCTTTAAGAGGCACCACAGACAGATGTGCATAGATGTGGGTTTCAAATTTTCTGTTTTAAGTCCCTCCTGCATCAGAGATGATGGGAAAAAGTTCTGGATCTAAATGGTCCAAACTACTGTTTTCAGAAAAAAACTTCACTTTTCTTTTTGGAAATGAAGCCACCAGGAGAGGGAGGGCGGAGAAGTTCAGGATCCATGTTGCTTCTGGAGAACTTCATGACCTGGTATCGACCCACAGACACTGAAACCTGCTCCGATCACCAAGGAAACACCAACAAACTGGTATGAACTAAATTCACTTTTAGAAAACATGCGGAAAGATCAACCAAAAGAGAAGATATGATGAAGATTACATCATTCTGGGGCTTTCTAAACATCTCTGCAGAACCAAGGAAATGGCTGAAAGGAAGGAGCTGCAGAGCGAAATGTTCCCAAATCCTGAATCCCAAAAAAACTTTAAGGCTTTCAACTAATAGAAGCTTTGAGAAGCTTTTACCGCACAGTGAGGACGATGGCGAGGGACATAAAACATCTCCAAGACTCACAGGGAAGCATCTGCATCCCAGTTACCATGGCAACCACCAGAATCTACCTAAAGACCAGCTGTTTGGGAGACTAGATACTTCTTTCCTACCGTTACAACTGTTAGCATGTGGAGCTAGTTGGACTTTAACCAAACCTTTGAGCTTTGGTTGGAGACGACTGAGATTTTAACCTGAACTGATGTTCAGATGCTCCAGAGAGAAGATGCTTTAAAGGTCAGGAGGGAAACCAAGACATCCTGGATCCACCTCACCATCTCATCCCATTAGAGACACGGAGGAGACCAGGAAACGTCCCGATCAGCCTGAGGCATCTAGAAATGTTCCTTTAGATCTCATCAGCTGCTTCTAACAGGAACCCAAAAACCATGAACATGGAGTCCTGCAGAGATCCATGACGAATCAGCCGAAAAAATAACCAGTTACATCCTGAAACATGAAAAACTCTCATATTTCCACACAATTGAGATAATGACAGCTGCTCCATCTGCCTTCCAATGAGCTCTGATCAGGGCCGGACCTTTAGCTGTTTAACTCTAAAAAAGCTCATTCATAAAATAACTTAACTTAGTTTTTACAGAGACTTATACACTTTGCTACTTATACACTTGGAATTCCTGCTAAGCTGTGCATCTATGGAAGTAAATCTGTGTCGCTGGGATTTGAATTAAAAATGCCACTGAAATTTAAGTGTTGTATGTTTGTATTTCCTGTTTCAGTGTTAAAATATATTCAGAACACATTTTTGACCTAAAAAAAATTCATTGTCATTATTTCTACACAGCTGAAATTTCATTTGTTATTTTCTCTTCAAGCTAAAAATTCACATTACTATTTCAAAGTGATTACATTTTCAATACCTATTTTTTTCAGTTTAATTTTTCAGTGTTAAAAAATCTGCATATAAAAAAATTCAACCTTTCAAAATTCAA
>NW_015151306.1:254555-255594 GCF_000732505.1 Cyprinodon variegatus | reverse complement strand
TCCACAACAAACACAACTGCAGGAATATCAGAACAACTCTTCTTTGGCCTCCAGGCGGTCAGGTCTAAGCAGAGGGAGCTTCAGTGACACAGAAGCAGATTAAAACACCAGAAAATCATTGAAAAAGTTTTGTTATATTTCTAAGTATCATGGCTTGAAATTAGAAACATTAAAACTAAACGATTTCTAATAAAGAAACATGATGCGGCCTGAAATCAGAGCTAAACAAAGGCTGTTCATAGAGCAATAATAAATGTGTTTCAACTGCGTTTCAAAACACTCATGTATTTAGTTTTTTTCTTGTAAAAAAATTCTTGTAAACTTGTAAATCGGACAGTTTAAACTTGAGATGTGAACAAAACTGTCTCAAAAGTGCGAAGTTGTTTGTGAAAAGTGAAAAAGTGAAGCCTCACTTGAGCAAGCGGACGTGACACAGCAGACATTCATGAGCTGCAATATTTCCACTTGCAGCGTTGTCTGTAACTACAGGGTGTTTTCTGGTCAGCCCCCATTTCAATCAACCTATTGGATATATTAGCAGCTGTCTGGATTGAAGTCATCTTGAGAGCATCTTTCGTGCTTATTTGAATGTGAACGTCACGCGGGTCACTATAAAATGAATCGATCTCATTCTCTAGAAATCGATTTTGAAAAAATCTAAAGGAATCAATCGATTAAATCGATTTTTTTTACCCAGCCCTAGTCTAGACCATGGTGAAATATAGATAACATGCCCTCTAAGCTGCTTAAGGTTCCCTCATGCCTCGAACAGAAGACAGCTGTTGTGAAACGTTTATCCGGCCAGGGAAAGATATATTAACCTATCAGGGAATTTCCTTGATGAACTGAAGTTGTTTTCCTCCAAATATTCGTGTGTGAGGAAGTTCTTTATACAGGGGTGGGATGGTTCCAAGGGATCTGTACAGTATAAATTAGGGATGGAACGGTTTCTGAAAACCGTCCGAACCGTTCGGTTCGACTGTCTATGTTCGGTTCGCGTGTGTTGCGTTCGGTTCATGCGCTGCTCCTTTTTCTCATA
>NW_015151306.1:251471-253487 GCF_000732505.1 Cyprinodon variegatus | reverse complement strand
GATCTGCGAGTGAAACCTTGAAAGCTCGCGAGATCAGGATGGTCTCACCAGGCTAATGACCCACAGCTCTGGTCTCAAAGAGATCATTTTAAATTTTCTATTCCAGACAGAAAATTTCAGCCAATTTTGCCCCGACTCCAACCAAGTCTTTAGGTTTATCTTACCTTTATAGAGGTGACTTTTTTTATTTAATCACTTTTTTTTCTGTATTAAGGAGAAAGTAGACCTACTCACAGTTCCTTCCAATCCATTATCTTCTCAGAGCTCCTGAACGTCCAAACTGGTTTTCTTTCTCACGCAGCATCATAAAAAAGCAGAATTACTCCAAGTCAGAGAAGATAATCCGTTCTGCGAGGAGGAGGAACATTTCCGTGCTTCACTGGTCAAACTGGGCGAGAAGAAAATCCCCGCCTGTCTTAAGAAGAGAATTTAAGATGGTCCTTTGGAAAGAACATCCAGGAAAACATGATGAAACCCCGTAGATGAAGACGAACACATCCAGGTTATTTAGCTTTTCCATTTAAAAGCTGATTGATTTCCAAAGAGTTTTTCTGATGTGATTCATGCACAGATCCACATTCCTGCAGAATTCTTATCAAAACTAAATTTGCATTGAATTTTTCGAGCATAAATGGAGGAAAATTGAAGATTTTGCCCTGATGTCTGGTGATTTTTTTGGCAAAGGGAGGCTGTTGACCGTCTCATTGGTTAAACCTCCTCCTGTCCAGAACCAGAGAGTCCAGCTGTTCTGGCTGCAGACGCCTCCATCCATCCGCTGGTTTGATGCCGGGCTGCAGGTTTAGATCTGCAGAACTGAAAACAGCATCTAACGGCCTAAATTAGCAGAAAACAGGATCTTAGTCCCTCCGATTTAGATAAAGCATTTGATGGATGTTTTATTTTCTTTTATTTTCTTTAATTTTTGACTGACTCCAACAGTTCCAGCTGGGTTCTTCCAGCTTCTTTCAGTTTATCATTTTATTCCACAGAAAATTTGGGAAAATCTTCCAAAGAAATCCAGTCAAAAGACAAACATCCCTGATTTGTTCCTCAGAAAGTTCTCAGCTGGTTCCACCTGTCCCTCCGTCCATCCCTGACCTCCCGGTCCTGCAGCGGGGCGGATCAAAGGGAACTTTTTCAGGGAGTTTTTAACAACCAGGACCTGCTGCAGAGATTTCCCCTCCTTCCACTGCTCCACTCCTCCACCTGTGAACCTCTGATGGAGATTTCTTCATCTGCTCCTTCAACTCCTCTTTTGGGTCTTTTCTCCTCTCAGTCCACCATCCTCTTCATCCAACTCTGCGCTGCTCCTTCTACCTCCACCTTTCCACTCTTCTCTCTGCTTCGTTTCGCCTCATCTCCCTCAGTCCATCTCCTCCTCTTGCCCTCTTTTTCCCCCTTCCTGTGGTCCAGATTTTCCTCCTTCACCTTTCTCTCCTGTAGCTCCTCAGTCTGTTCCTGCGGTCTGCATCGCAATGCTGCTCCACTCAACCCCTCCCGCCTTCCTCCTCTAACTCCAGGAGAGACGGATGAAAGGAAGCGAAAGAAGCAAAGAGGGGATGAAGGACTAAATCAGAGGTGGAAATAAAGCGGGTGGATTCTTGCTCCTAGTTGCTGTTGTTGCTGGGAAACGCAGGAGAAGCTGCAGCTCTCCTCCTCCTCCTCCTCCTCCTCCTCTGTCCGTCTGCGTCTCTCACCTCCTCTCCCTCCTTTTGCAGCTCCGCCCTCCTGAGGAAACCCCATCCACACACACTTCACACGCTGCATGAATACTTCATGAGACGGCTGACGGCCGCTCTGGATTTCTGTGTTTGTTTAAACCTCACAGAGTTGGAGAACAGTTAGTGACCAACAGATGGTGAAACTAGAGAGCATCTCCTCTCCTCACACTCCATAAATATAAATCACTTAGTGAACAGAACCAAACTCTGACACAGCTCAACTCTGAGGAAAACAGACTAGAAAATAAGGCTCCATTCAAAAGAAACGATTCAATTCTATTCAGTTTATTTCTAT
>NW_015151306.1:247538-249684 GCF_000732505.1 Cyprinodon variegatus | reverse complement strand
GATCTGCTTCCCATTCTACTCCATCTGTGGGTGGAGCTTTGTTAGGACAGAGAACAAAAGTTTGCTGATGATGAAGTTATTTTTTGGGGTGACAAAAGCTTCCAAACTCTTCTTCTCGAAGCAAAGTTAAGCTCACTACATGGATTTGAATCTGAATGCAGCTTGAAGTGTATAAATATAACTTTTAATAAAATAGGTTCTGGATTAGAGCTGCAGAGCTGCTGCTGTAATCAAACCTGATTAATGAGGAATGTTCCTCATTCCTGGAGCCTCAATGAATAAAGAGGAGGTCTGTAAGGTACCAGGTGGGATGTTTTACTCTTTAATTGAAATAAAGATACTTTGTTACAATTTTTTTTATTGTTTTTTTAGTTTAATTGATGCAGTATTTATGCAATTTGTTTGCTGTTTAATGTTTATTTTATTTCATGTTGCATTTGCTGCAAAATGTAATTTTACCAAAAAAGGAAAAACAGCAGAAAAATAAAACTACTTGCCCTAAATAATTTTAATCTGTTTTTAATTAACATTAAAATAAATTATCTTTTAATTAAATTCAATTAAAGAAAACATTAAAGAAACTCAATAAAAAGAAAAAAACAATTAATGATCATTTCCAGTTATTATAAAGTAAAAATCTTTCATCAGATTAAGATTCTTGCATGAATTGTTTTTCCAACCATAATATTCTGGATTCATTGTTATTTTTCCTTAAACTCTGCAGATCAGACTCTATTATTACTGTCTGGAGCGTTTTAGCCAGAGTCAGACCAACTGGTCCCAGTTCAGCTGATTAAACTGGCAGCAGGAGGCTGTGATTGATCACCAGCTGCTGATCTGAGGAGTCGATCGATGGCGCCTGAATAAAATTCATCATCTCTGCAGATTAAGGAAAGAAATAAACGAAAGTGTAAGAGCGTCTGAGCGGATCCACGGATCCAAATCCAGGTCAGTCTGAATCGATACCCAGATAGAGACCCGGATCAATGTGAGGTAACCTGCCTGAGGCGATCGCTCAGTAAACCTGCGCCGTTTTGGATCCGGATCAGTTCCAGATGGTTCTACATCTTTAATATTTGTAGGTTTATGAACTAAAACCTGTTTAAATGTTTTCCTTCCAGGTTCTGTAGTTCAGATGATGGTTACGGTTCAGGGCCTCTAACAAAATGGCATCAGTCTGCACAGAGACGGGCTTTTCTCTTCTGAAGACAGGCTGAGCGTCTGAAGGCTTCTGTTCTGTCAGAACATCAAACCTCAGAGAAGCCTAAACTCATCAGCAGCTCCACCGTCACCCTTCATCCTCCTGCTAATTATCCCGCCACATTCCTGACTGTCGTCCACAGAGACCTGTCCTCCTCCGCCTCCTCCTGCTGCCGCTGCAGGCAGGCAGCTCTGATGGATGGAGTCCGGTTCCCCTCCGAGAATCTGAGCATCAGAGCGGGAAACATTTGTCAGAGAGAAATTCTCTGTAATGGGTCAAAAGGGAAGCAGAGACGGAGCTTTAATCTGTCAGAAGATAAACAGAAATGGATGGTTTCTAACCGGATCGGTTAGAGTTTGTTTAAAGAACTCATAAAGGAACAACTGGAACAAAATCTAAGCGCAGAAAGGTTCATACTGGTAAAACCATATAGAAATAAGTTAAAATTTCCTAAATTAAGTGTATTTTCCCTTAATTTTAGTAGATAAATTAGATACTTTGCCAGTGGAATGAGTATTTTTACTCTTAAAATTAGATAATTGGATAATTTGCACTTGAAATAAGACAATGCAATTGTGTTTTCTTATTTTAAGTGGAAGTTGTCTTGTTCCATTGACAAAATGTCCCTTTTTCCTCCTCAATTCAAGAATAAATGCACGTATTTTAAGAAAAAAAGACTTATCTAGATTTCGATTTTTTCAAGTGCAGGTCCTTGATCAGCAGCAGACTGTGAACAAAAAGAGGAACAAAATAAGATCAAAGGAAAGACGGAGACCAGTAAGAGACACCAGAACACCTTCAGATCAATAAGGTCAGTTAGAGAGACAAAAAAACATTAAAATCAGTAAAGAAAGCATCACTGACACCAAAAAACCCTTTAAATTAGAACTGAGGCCAGTTTAGGACACCATGAAATGAAGACCGGGACAATTTAAGGAGAAGTTC
>NW_015151306.1:243792-245614 GCF_000732505.1 Cyprinodon variegatus | reverse complement strand
TAAAGTAAAGTAAAAATAACAGAAAAATCTACTTGAGTACAGTAACAAAGTATTTGTACTTCGTTACTTCCCATCTCTGACCACAACACATAGGATCGGTACTGAAACTAGTTCCTAAAAGAGCAGATCAGGACTGAGACCAATTTTAAATACCAGAACACCCTAAACGCTCCACACATGTTCCTGCTCCACATTCTAACGATGCCAACGCTCTCTGGGTGAAGCCATAGCTGCTGTTGTTCCAATTAGCAATCCGCCAGCCGAATAGAAAGGTTACCGATACTGGACTCTCCTGGTTCCAGTTCCTAGAAATCCACGTGCTTCTTACTTTTTTATTTGTTTTTTAATATAAATAGTTCAGAGAAAGTCTGAAAAATTAGAGAATTAAACTTTAATGTCCAAACAGGCACATATTGGACATATCCAGCAACATGTTTCAGCCAATCACCTAAAGAGAGTCTGGAATAAGCCAATCAGAATCTGTGACTGATAAAAGGACCATTTTACACAAAAAACCTTATAGAATATTGTAATTAAAAGGAAATAAAGTGTTTTATCATCATGACTTCAATTGTTTTTTTCTAAATACAGTCCAGGTGGATTAATGGGAATAAATGACACTACTCTGGCTGAACTTAGATCAATTTACTGAAATTATTGTTATTTTTTTTTTTTATCCTGCCTTTTTCTGCAGTAAAAATAACCGATAAATAAAAACAGAGCAGCAGTAAGAAGCTCCAGTCTGACAGCTAGAGAGATGACAGGATCCATGTCTCCTGCTCTGTGATCAGACAGGTGAAGATCTGAAGCGTCTTCCTCCAGGCAGGAAGCAGCCTCGGCGCCTCCAGGGCTTTAAGCGGGTAAAAGCCGAACCGTCCAGGTGCGTCTCAGCAGGATGACCTCTTTATGGCAAAGTGGGTCACATTGTTCCTCGGTCTCCTCTGGATGACCCACTCTCTCTTTCTCTGCCTTATTTATGTCTAGTTCGGTGGAGATTTGACTGGATCCAAATGCAGACAATGAAGCCGAAGGTGGTTACTTGCAGATTCAATAACAGAAAAGGGAAACAATCCAACAACCTAAATCCACAAAAACTGAGAACCAGGAATATTCACAACAAGGTGGCAAAGAATCAGCGACAAAGCAGCAACAGTGACTGAGCAAGAGGTGCATATATGGAAGAGAGAAACAACGACCAGGCTAATTAGCAGATTGGGAGCAGGTGTGAACAGAGGAGTTTAGAAGGGAGCTAGGAGAAAAGGAGACTGAGGCCACATTTACACATAGATGGTATTTAGAGAAACTAATACCCCCCCTACCTCCATTGTGCACATAGGAGGGCAAACAAGAAATATCTCAGAACTCAAACACAATCATAAATAACTAGAATAACAAACAATGTAAATAAAACCAACAAAAACTTAAACAGAATCAAAACCATGACAATTTATCCGCTTCCCTCTCTGCTCCATTTCACAACATTTTCATCAGAACATACGAACGTTCTGTCCTTAAAAAAAGGTTGATTTTCCCTTTAGGATGTTTCAACATGAGGTTTGGTGTGATTCCTCTCTAAGCTTCTCTTCGTTTGATGCTTTAACGTTAAGGATTTTTACCACTTCAGGGTTCGTACGGGTGCTGGAAATCCTTGAAAATGCTTGAATTTTGACGTCGTGTTTTCAAGGTTTGAAAAGCTCTTATTTTTTTAATGAAATGCTTGAAAATGCTTGAAATCGTAACTATTTCTTTTCGCAAAAAATCCCTATCTAACTGAATCGTGTGTTTATTAAATGGAGAAATAAAATGTTGGAGAGCCCGAAAA
>NW_015151306.1:241431-243757 GCF_000732505.1 Cyprinodon variegatus | reverse complement strand
ATAAATAAATGCTTAAAAATATAAGTAATTAAAAAATAAAGTTGAAGACTATAAAGGACAAAAATATATTACTAAGGCAAATAAATAAAGAAGCTAATTAAAAGAGTTATATACATTTATGTCTCACTGTATAATTTAATTTCTACTTAAATTTATTTGTTGATTGTATTTTTGGTGGCAATTAATTGTATGCTTATTTAGTTATTGAGCATTTATTTATTTTTTAATATGGCAGAGTTGGTCCTCCATAAAAGCCCACCTCTTTCATTAAGTCAGAAAAAAACAAACGATCAGTTCAGGTGTTTTATAAAATATGGGAATCAGGAAATTGTCTATAAAACAAACTGAATAATTGTTGTTCTCTACTTCAAAAAACTATTTGTTTTTATATTTTTTATTTAAACATTCAAAGTATATCATGAATGCATAAACACCTCATTTTATTTCAGTGTTAAATGCAGTTTAAAGTAACAGATAATAATTAAAAACGTCTCTGGACCTTTACTGGTTGATGATTTTCTTTATTGGGACCCTAAGCGAACTCGCTCAGATTGGCTTTCTTTGCCCTCTTCTTCAGCTTCTTGTTCTCCTGCAGGACAGATTCTAGCTGAGAGCTGAAACCAAAGCAGCAGCTCTGACTGCTGCTCAGATAGATTTAGAAAATATCTCTCTGCTGCCCAGGAAGTCGATAGAAAAACTCGGGCCAAATGCCAGAAAGCCACTCTGGGAAACCTGACCCTCCTCAGAGGACCTGCACTATTCATCCCCTTTATTTTTGGTACTTTTACCTGCAAAACTTTTCCACTGGAGTATCAAATCTCTGGGTCATAACAAAGTAAACCGATTATTGCTCAGATTTAGAAACAGGTGCAGAACCTGATCCAAAAGCACCTGTTTGATCTGCAGAAACAGATCAATTAGAATCAGCATGAGAGCAGGAAAAGACTGATGCATGGAAGCAGCAGAAACACAGAATAAAGCTGCAGCTCAGCAGCAGGGCGGTTCCAGGCTCAGCTCCAACAGAAGGTAATGGGGGGGAACGACCGCATTAGCCTAGCAACAGGAAAACAAGCAGAGGAGCAGCCAGAGGTTGCAGCTCTGCAGCTTTTCCTTCATCTGTCATCATCCTGCAATCAGTGCTGAAACAGGCAGGAGGAGGAGCTGCAGCCCAGGTTCAGATGTTCCTCTAAAAAATGCAGAGAAAAAGATTCACTGCTTCAGTTTCTGCTCTGATCCAATGTTGGATGGTTAAACATCTCAACATGGACCCTCAGCTGCAGGCAGGATGACTGCAGCTCTGAGGGGAGCTCAGTCCAGACTCTGGTTTTACTGGGACTCTATCTGGTCTCTGCCTGGAAGCTGTGTGGCCCTAAAGGTCTAAATCAGCGCTAAAGCAGGCAGAGAAGATCTGATGAAGCTGCAGCAGCTGCTCCTGAGATCGGAGGACAGAGAGAATAAAACATCAGAGCCTCCTTTGCTCCTCGGTGACAGAAAGCAGCTCTGATTCTGAAACATAATGAAAATATTAAGGCTGAAGCTCAGATCCTCAGGAGGCGGAGAGAGACACACATCAGGCTCAAGCACAGAGCGGGAATATGGCTCTGTTATTGTTAGGCTTGTAAATGGAAATTTAAAAAATGAAATCCAGAAAAAGAACATTAAAAATATATGTATATATAGTTTAAGAGGAACTTTTTTTCTCAGATTGAATAATTTCTAATTCTATTTTTTTAATTTGTCTTTTTCAGATTGATCTTTATGCATTAGGTTATTTTCAGATCACATTCTTTTCACTTCTTGGGGGGGCTTTCCTCTGGACGCATTTCTGATAGTCAGCATGAATTTTACAACATTGGTTTTGGGGCTTTAAGATAATGGGATTTGTAAAACACAATTTGTAAAGAAAGCAATTCGTAAAACTTAATCTAAAATGAGAAAAAATCAAAATCTAAAAACATAAAACTTGAAAAAAAAATGTAATTTGAAAACATAAAATCTGTAAAAGAATTGTGAAAAAAATTACATAAAACACAAATCGGCAAAAATCAAATTGAAATTAACAGCAAAAATCCACTAAAAGCTTTTTTTAAATACAATATTGTTCACCAATAGTCAGTGTTGGGCAAGCTACTTGTCCAGTGTAGTGAGCTAAACTATCAGTTACTCAACAATAAATTAAGCTCCACTACACCAAAGCTACCGCCTAAAGAATTATAGCAAGCTAAGTTACATTAATGTGTTAACAGTAGCTTAACTACATCAGAAGCTACTTAACGTTGTACCAAGCTAATGTCAATTCAAAATGAGTCTGATGCACTGGTTAAAA
>NW_015151306.1:238464-239594 GCF_000732505.1 Cyprinodon variegatus | reverse complement strand
ATAGTGAGCTGAAGGTCACAATAAGAAATCTGGGCTTCCAGAACCCATCAGTAGAACCAGGAGAGAACTTTCAGCTGGAACCGAGACAAACAGGCTGGACCAGAACCAGAGTTTATCTTCAACGGCTCACTGAAGTCATAATCTGTTGGATTCTGCATAGAATCTAAAACAGGCTCTAAACGAAACAGAACCACAGAAATGGTTCATCAAACCCAGAACCAGCCTCTCTTTGGAGAAAAAAAAGCTGCAGGCTGATGAAGAGAGAAGAACCTCTGATAGATCCAAAGAACCCAGAAAGCTGTGCTGTTGTTAGAAACCTTTATTTCCAGATGATGTTTTGCTTCGCCTTGACGCACGTCAACTATTGACTTTGCATGTAAACTAGCTGCTCCTGCTGCTTTTGGTCTGAACGCAGAATCACACCTGTTAACACGGGCAAAAAGCTTGCTGGCCAGTGGCGACCATGACTTCTTGGTCAGAAAGATGTCTTTGGTGTCAATCAAACATGTCTGACCAATAGAGAAGCACCCGCCCACTGCGGAACATTTGTGTCAAAATGATTCAATCCAAAAAAATTTGAACTTCAAAACTTTTTGCACTTCAAACAAAATTTTAATTCAAATAAAACAAATTGTACTTAATTTTTTTTTTCACTTCAAAAAAACAAAAACAAACAAAAAAAAATTTCATGGGGTACTTGTTTTTTTTTTTTTGCATTTGCACAGTTTTTACTGTGATTGATTGTTTTTTTTTTTATTATTGAAGCAACTTTTTGGGAATTGAATGAATAAGACGCAAATGTCCTACCCATACGGAAGAGGAATAGGGACACTGAAAAAACAAAAAAAGTTAACTGATGTTTAAATTTTATTTAAAGTCAGAATTTTGAGAAAAAAGTCAGAATTCTAGATTAAAGTCAGAATTTTGAGAAAAAAGTCAGAATTCTAGAATAAAGTCAGAATTCTAGATTAAAGTCAGAATTCTGAGAATAAAGTCAGAATTCTGAGATTAAAGTCAGAATTCTGAGTTTAAAGTCAGAATTCTGAGAATAAAGTCAGAATTCTGAGATTAAAGTCAGAATTCTGAGTTTAAAGTCAGAATTCTGAGAATAAAGTCAGAATTCTGAGATT
>NW_015151306.1:234557-236032 GCF_000732505.1 Cyprinodon variegatus | reverse complement strand
GACGAATTTAGGTGTTCAGGCTGACGTAGAACTAACATATACATGTTTAAGCCTGAACTATTTGATATTTAAATATGACTTTCCTACGACTTTAAGTTAAATACTTTATTTAGAGTCAGACCTATGATCTTTCTGCTTCTGGCCCTTTTTTTTGGTCATTTTTTGTTTATTGGTCTGATCTCTAATTGTGATGCATTATTTGTGTTTTCTGAAAAAGTAAAACCTCAACATCCAAACCAAACATGTTTTTAAATGTTTTTCTTTTTCCAAGAGAGGAAATTTCTCACATATATTTGTCTCTTTGTTTTGATAAACGACAAAAAAATACCTGAAGCTTCATGGAGCTGCAGCCAACAGGAACGGCTTCCTTTGACCTGCAGATGAACCAAGATCTACCAAAGTCCTCAAAGGACAGAAGTTCTGCATGTTCTCTTTTTAGGCACTGTTGGGTTTTATTTTTTTTAAACTAGAGAGTTGCGAAACGGAGAAGAGATGTTGCAAAGGTCAACAGGTCAGGACTCAAATCTGTGATATCGTGTCAACTAAAGACCACAAAGTTTCTGCAGAATCCTAGAACTTTATGGATCTCCGTCAACGACAGCGGCTAATTGTGCACCAATGGAACCAGTCTGCTCCTCAACTGGCTTGAAGGTACATGGTTGAAGGAATGGTGCGTTCACTGACCTGATGAAGAAAGCAGCAGGACCAGAGGGAGCCTGGCTGGTCTGGGTTGCGATGCTTTGGGCCACTGGTTTAACTGGGAACTCTGGGGTCCTGATGGTGACAGAACCCCGGGTTGAAGGCGAACCCTGGCAGATGAGAAGAAAATATTTCGTTAAACTAGCAGACCTTACCCAGATCTAACTCTGAACCCTCACAGCACAGGAGCTGTTGGATGGAGTTTGCTTCTCTGAAGGCTGCAGGTGTGTGCTGATACAACAACCCTAGAGCTCCATCTCAGACTCTGCAGCAGGTCAAAGGTCATGACCCTGAAAGAGTCTGGATGCTTGGAAGCGGTTGCATGGCTGTGTACCAGCTGTCAAGCACGGTGGTGGAGGTATGATAATTTGTTTTTAGCTTCCTTAAGGTGTTAAAGTAAAATGCTTTTTCTAAATAAAAACAAACTGGTGGCAGGACTCTGGTTTGTATTCATTACAGAGCAAAAACAGAACCATGATAAACGAATAACAAACTCAAAGGTTAAGCACGGTGCTGGAGGTGTCATGCTTTGGATTGCTGTTGTTGAGCCGACCATGATCCCCTGTTTAAAAAGAATCCTGGAGATCATTTATACAAGAGCTGAAGCGAGGCGGCTTAACGCGCTAACGTTAGCCCTTCTGCAGCAGCCAGCGCTAACGTTAGCTCGCCTGCAGCAGCCAGCGCTAACGTTAGCCCGTCTGCAGCAGCCAGCGCTAAGTTAGCCCGTCTGCAGCAGCCAGCGCTAACGTTAGCCCTTCTGCAGCAGCCAGCGCTAA
>NW_015151306.1:230277-233593 GCF_000732505.1 Cyprinodon variegatus | reverse complement strand
AGATCAGGATGGTCTCACGAGGCTAGGCGACCTTGACTTCTTGGTCAGAAAGGTGTCTTTGGTGTAGACACTTGTCAATCAAACATGTCTGACCAATAGAGAAGCACCCGCCCACTGTGGAACATTTGTGTCAAAATTGTTCAATCCAAAAAATTTGAACTTCAAAACTTTTTGAACTTCAGAAAAAATTTTTGATTTGATTTCACTTAAAAAAAAAAACAAAAAAAACTAACAAAAAACAAACAAAAAAACAATTTATTCATGGGGTATTTTTTTTGTTTTTTTTTGCATTTGCAGTTTTATTTTTTTTATTTATTTATTTTTTTTTTTTGATTGAAACAACTTTTTGGGAATTGAATGATTAAGACACAAATCTCCTGCCCACGTATGGCCCAAACACAAAATAGATCCTTTCAACCGAGGAGAACATTTTCAAAAATAAAAAAAAGTGTTCAAATGCAATTTTTTGAGTATTAAATATTTTATTTACATTCAAAAACTATTTTCTATGATTAAAAATGTTTATCTATTCATTGAAGTTACTTTTTTTTATTGATTCTGTTGTTTTTTTGAAGCAATTTCTTTTTTGACTGAATAATAAAGACACAAATGTCCTACCCATTATATGGTACAATCAAAAAACAATGTTGCTTCAATTAAAAAAGTTGCTTTAAACAAAAAAGACTAACTTCTATCAAATAAAACATTTTCAATCAAAGAAAAGCAGTGTTCAAATGTATTTTTTTTTGAGTCTCAAATAAATTTTTGCATTCAAATACTTTTTTCTTTCATTGAAAACATTTTTTTTTATATTTTTAACTGAAAATATATTTTTTGATTGAAGCAACCTTTTTTTTTTTTATTGAACAATAAAGAAACAAATCTACCTCCATAGAACCAGATTTTCCTCCTTGCTGTTCTGTTAAAGTCGTCTCTGTGATCAGAAACCAGTCTGTCAGTCATGGAGGTTTGAGGAACATGAAGGTCTGATCGTCGGTCTGCTGGTTCTGAAGGCGTCGCCTGCTGTGCTGCAGAATGCGTGAAGGTTTCTGACGAACACAGAGGAAACTCTGCGGGGAGCTGCAGACTAATCGAGCCTCCAAAGATCTGCAGATGAAAGCGCAGCGGCTCCTCTCAGCCTGAAGAACTGTGACAGATGCATGCTGGGAACTCTGCCCATTAATGCAAACCCTGAGATTCATCTGAGGGGCTTTATGGAGGCCCAGCAGCTGGAGGAAAAAACCCAAACAGGATCGGAGTCTCTGTGTTTGCTGAAGCTCNTCACCAGCATTCCTTGGTGTGATTTATAGTTTTAGGATTTGGGGAAAAAATGAAAGAACGTTCGCATCCCTGCATCAGAGCTCTACCTCTTGGTTCTGTGGACGGTTTTCCATCCTTGCAACAAAACTAGTAGCAGTAGTGGAGTTTGGAGATGTAATCCACTTCTTAAATCTACATTTGCTCTCCTCTAATTTATCCAGAAGTTCTGCAATGCACCTTTTTTCTCTGCCTCCCAGCTTGGTGGTCTGCTGCATATTTAGCTTACCTTCCCTGGAAATGCCTTTCCAAATTTTTTTTTTTTTTTTGCCAACCTCTCATTATCAAGCAAAAATGCAGGCAATCGTTGATAACGAAAGAAAATTATTCCTTTGAATCCTCTTTTCTCATCAGCTATCTTTCTTTTTTTCCCCTTTGGGATCCATGGTCCACGCTAAAGAGCCGCGGGTTGCCGACCCCTGATCTAGAGACTATTAATAACAGAATCTACAGAGACATGCAGTTCCAGACGAGCCGGGCGTGTGGTGATGTCAGGATTACACTTGTGTTCCAATTGACCCAGATATACTCTGTGTGCTCCGGTTCTCCCAGAGTCCAGACTTTCCTGGGTTCATACTTGGCGTGGACACGAATCCGTACTCATGTTTTTGTGAATTAATAAAATGGCCTCTGTCTCCCCCTGAGCTGCTTCTTCTAAATAAACATCAGAACTATTTGGGTTCTGAGGCTTAAAATGCTCTTATTTAGTCTTCTTTTTTATCTGTTGTTGTTGTTCCTCTAGGAGCTCACAGCAGCGCCCCGTTATGGTGGATTATCACGGTAGCAGGAAGCAGGCAGCAGGCAGGGCCGTTATTCAACTGTTTGACTGCGACACGCTCGGCCGGCTAACAGGATTACCCAGAGAGCCGCCGGCGGGCGAGCCCGCTGCCAGAACCCAAACCTGAGCTCTGATCATCTCACCACCAACATTTAGCAGCAGAAACAGCAGCTGCCTGCCTGCTCTGAAGGATCATTTGGATTTGTCGTGTCTTTCTGGGTGATTTGTTCTCCATATTTAAGGGTGAGCGTCTTCAGATGTTCTGATTGGTCACTTGCAGCGCTGCCATGACAGCTCCCTGTTGGCTGCTGGTGGAATAATCAGCTTAGCGCCACCTGTTCCTCTTTCCTGTTTCACTTTCTCTTCTCTGCGGGTTCATTTTCATCTCTGGGCTCCAAACCTGTAGCTCATCCAGGGCTTCTTTTCAGGAACCGGCACTGAGACGCGCAGATAAGGAAGCAGCAGCGTCTAACATGGAAAAACATGAAGGCTGCTGGGAGAATGAATGACAGATGCTGGAGCAGCACAGAGCCCAGCTCTCAGCGCCGGGGCCAACTCAAATAAAAACAGCTAAAAAAAAATCCTCGTTTTTTTTTTCCTTTCAGTTTCTATCGTTAAATAGGAAAATAGAAATTCAAAGCGTCTCTTGAATCTGTTTTTAAAGAACGTGTGGACGCTGCTTATCTCACAGTGGACACTCTCATGGTGGCATTTAGAGTTTTCATTCCTGTTAAGGCGGAAAACAGATCATTTTTTCTCATTTAAATATCAGCCTGCAGCAGGCAGTGATGGCAGAGGATCTATTTATGATGCAGCTGGAGGAGGAAAACGAGGCCGTTTTTAGATGCTCCTGCTTTAAAACACAAACTGAACTTTGCAGGAAACAATAGTTTCCTACAGAAGAACGACATTATTTCACTGACTGCTGAGAGTGAGCACATGTAGATATTTAACGTCTAAATGAACATCTCTGTTGGATAATATCTCCCACTCCATGCATGAAGCTGGTGCTGAACTGGAGAGCTCCTTCAGTGACAGACTGCTGCACCCTAAACACACCAGGGAGGGTTATCACAGATCCTTCCTCCCTGCAGCTGGAAGACTCTAGAACCACCACTGTTCCCAACAACCTCATGGGTTTTTTACATTCATGCTGATTTTGCACACTTTAAGTCTTAATAAATTAAATAACATGCTACAGTCATTTATTTTTTACACATC
>NW_015151306.1:223589-226717 GCF_000732505.1 Cyprinodon variegatus | reverse complement strand
CCCACCTTGCTATCACTATGCTCACATTAGCCCACCTTACTATTGCTACACTGACATAAGCCCACCTTGCTATCACTATGCTAACATTAACCCACCTTGCTATTGCTACACTGACATAAGCCCACCTTGCTATCACTATGCTAACATTAACCCACCTTGCTATTGCTACACTGACATAAGCCCACCTTGCTATCACTATACTAGCATTAACCCACCTTGCTATCATGATGCTAACATTTACCCGCCTTGCTATCACTATACTAGCATTAACCTGCCTTGCTATCACTATGCTAACATTAACCCACCTTCCTATCATGATGCTAACATTAACCTGCATTGCTATGACTATGCTAACATAAGCCCACCTTGCTATCATAATGTGAAAATTAGCCCACTTTGCTACCACTATGCTAACATTAGCCCACCTTGCTATCCCTACGCTAACATAAGCCCACCTTGCTATCACTATACTAGCATTAACCCACCTTGCTATCACGATGCTAACATTTACCCGCCTTGCTATCACTATACTAGCATTAACTCACCTTGCTATCACTATGCTAACATTAACCCCGTTGCTATCACTATGCTAACATAAGCCCACCTTGCTATCATAATGTGAAAATTAGCCCACTTTGCTACCACTATGCTAACATTTACCCACCTTGCTATCCCTACGCTAACATAAGCACACCTTGCTATCACTATGCTAACATTAACCCGCCTTGCTATCACTATACTAGCATTAACCCACCTTGCTATCACTATACTAGCATTAACTAACCTTGCTATCACTATGCTAACATTAACCCACCTTGCTATCACTATACTAGCATTANAACTAACCTTGCTATCACTATGCTAACATTAACCCACCTTGCTATCACTATACTAGCATTAACTAACCTTGCTATCACTATGCTAACATTAACCCGCGTTGCTATCACTATGCTAACATAAGCCCACCTTGCTATCATAATGTGAAAATTAGCCCACCTTGCTACCACTATGCTAACATTTATCCACCTTGCTATCGCTACGCTAACATAAGCCCACCTTGCTATCCCTATGTTTACATTAACTTGAATGATAACTGAGAGGAACAGGATGACACAAGGAAAAAAAAATAACTGTGAGATCCAAACGGTCGAATGATAATGAAACAGAAAAGATCTGAGATGGTTTTGGGCCCAGAAGCATCCCAGAAGCTCAAAGTCAGTTTAAAACAGTTCCCGTATTCCTCATGGCATTTTTTAAAACTTTGAACCTTAACCAACTGTTAAGCACAGCGGTGGTTACATAGTGCTGAGGGATTGTTTTGCAGCTATTCTAAAATAGTTGATATAAGAAACAGATATTTTCATAGAAATTCACCTCCATGTTAAACTAAACTTAATGTTTTGTAATGGAAAATTCACATTTTTCGACTGATTTCATTGTTTTAAAGATCAGTGCTTGTTGGATGTTTGTTCAAAGGTTTTTGTCCCCGTTCCCAGATCTAAACAGTGGGTTGAGAGGTTTTTGGTGTTTGTCTTGTCCTGGCTCCTACAGTAGATGGAGACCAGTTTAAAGTTCTGCAGTTATCCTAGTACCATGTCTTGTCTCCGTCCCTCAGCTGCTGAGCCTGCCTTTCTGCATCTGTACGTTTTTGTCTGAGTTTTTGCTCGATGCATGGAACTTTGAACCCGCCTTCACGCTCTGTGGATTCCTGGAACCCTGGATCTGTCTGTTTCTATGTGGATCGGAACCCCTGACCGGGCTTCGGACTCCTGGATTCCAGAAATGTTCCTGTCTGATCTCTTTTCCTTGACCTGGATCGGATTCCTGCGAGCTCAGTGAGGTTACTGCGTCAGGGACACTCTGGGCATCTCCTTGAGCCGCAGCTCATTTGGCTGTTCTTCAGCTGGATTCTGCCTTCCTCAGAGAGGATGGACTGAACTGTAGAACCAGGTAAGTGACTCACATGGATAATGATCTCCTGTCTGACGATCGTGGTCACTAACCTGTGTTTCTCCCTCCAGAGTGTCAGTGATTGGGTTTTGCTTCTGTTATGTTTTGTTTTAATGAACGTTTTGCACTTTCCCACTGTCTGTCTCACCTTGAATACTGGGTCCATCTGTCCCGTTTCATGACAGTTTCCCTGTTATTGCATTATTTTTTTTTCATATCGATCTGAAACAGACCAGCAGGTGACATGAATAATCAGACTGGAGTAACGCTATGAACGGTGGAGCTCCTGCTGCAGGTTCCAGAAACCCAACAATCAGCAGACGTTGTGAGATCCCATCAGTGTGATCAGCTTGATGGGAAGCGACGCCTGCAGGTGACCTCATCACTCTGATGGTGAACCTTTAGAAACCATTTGCATCAGTAACAAGGAGTCATTGATCTCTGTTCCTCATGGCTGCTGCTCGGCATCTATAACTGCAGGATGGGGGGGTATAAATTGACCTGGCAACTCATTTAATTCTAACGATGAGTTCATTGTGATTTTGGGGCCACAGAGAGCTGATTTATCCTCAGAGGAACAGAACCCGTTGATGTTTCTCCTAAGTCAGCTGAATGCTAGAAAAGCATAGATGTGCAACAAAAAGACCGATTAGTCTCAGTGTGAGCGGCCATCTGCCGAGGCCGACCGGGGTTCAAGGAGAGAGAAGCAGAGATACAGATATAAATAATAAAAATTAAACTTTCCCTTCAGCTGAATGTAAGTTTTTTCCAGATACAGAGGTCAGGAGAGCCGCTCTCTGCCTGTTAATACTGAATCATCTACTTATACCTCAGCGTGTGTTACTTTATTGTATCTCTTATACTATATCTGTTGGTTGTGTTGTTCTTTTTACATCTCTTTACAGGTGATGAAGCAGACTCCATTTTATCTTCTCTTTCTTTCATCTATTCTCCTTTTTTCTGTTTTTCCTTTCCTGTTCTATTTACATTGCAGTGTCCATTTAATCTGTAAAACTCCTGCATGACTTATAATAAAGCTATTTATATGCATAAATCAAGCGGAACACTATGGCGATAGCCCTACTGCTCCACTTGTGAAAGTAAAATCTGTTGGGCTCTTTTTGGCATCAAGACAATTATTCTAACCCTAACTCCTCTGTGAGGAAAGTAGCTATTGG
>NW_015151306.1:219543-222196 GCF_000732505.1 Cyprinodon variegatus | reverse complement strand
GAAAAGTCGCAACACTGGTGTTGCAGAGGAGCTGCTGCTCATGTACAACTTTTAATGAGAGTCAATGGGCAAAGATTTTTGCGCCCTATGGCGGAAATACGTCACTAATCTGACAAAAAAATGGAATGACGCTTTACTCTTCATTAAAGATTAAATATTAATCTTGCACATCTAAAAACTATATATAGATATATTTTGAAATATTATACATTTCGATTTAAAATGAAATAATAAAAAAATTATTCTTTTATTTATTTTTTTTATGTCTTAATCAGAGTCATTGGTTCTGGGGAGGGAGCCTTGGCGCCCTCTATTGGCCAGCTGACACTGGATTTGGGTTGCTGGGCTGCTGTTTAAATATAGCCAAAGTGCTCTAATCTTTGATTTACTTTGCAAAAAACTCAGATCTGTTCAAAGAAAAATCCAGATCTGTTTTTCCTGATGTGGATTTAATATATTTATATATATATTTTTTATTTTTCATTATTTATTTTTATTTATTTTACGGTAGCTGATATGGAAGTCCCAAAATCTCATTGTATCCGTTGCAGAATATAATGACAATAAAGGCTTTTTGACTTTTTGACTTTGACTACTGAATAAGAAACTAAGGAAATCATTCTGGATCAAACTATCTGTTATCCTGAGGGGTTAAGCATCCATCAGTGACTTTATCTCAGAAAAAACTGATTATTAACAATCAAACTGACTGTAAGGAGATCATTTTGTCCCTCAGTGCTTACCGTAGTCTGCTGAACTTCCGGTCTGTAGCAAGACACCCTCCACACACCCTCCAGGTAGTTATGGGCGTTCAGGGGTGTGACCGTGGCGAGCCCCTTGGCTCCGCCCCCTCCCAGGTAGGTGCTGCGCACGCCGCCCCAGCCCCATGGAGCTCCTCCCCCATGGAGCGGTGGCTCCTCCTCATGCATCCATCTCTGCTGCTTCACCGGTAGCCTGTCGACTTCCCAGGGGGCCTCTGATGGGGGGGTCGTAGCGGTGAGCGGGGCGGCGTTGGGTGTGGCCGGGCGAGGGGTCATCTCTCTGCTGGCGCCCAGAGCCCGACGCAGAGCCAGACGCCTCAGCTGCTGGTAGGGGGCGCCGCAGACGTTGCAGTGCGAGTCGGAGGAAGCATGGCGGCCTCTGTGAGGCCACTGCAGGCGGCGGAGCTTATCGTAGACGAAGGAGGCGTAGGCTGGGTCCTGGGGGAGGAGGGGGAGGGGGAGATACAGGTTAATGTGTGAAAAAACCTAAAGCCTGATATCTGATCCACAGACAGGATCTACAAAGTAATCAGATTATTCAGTCCAGCAGGTTTTTCCAGATCTTTCTTCCTATTAAAGGAAAAGGTCATATTCAGAACTCAAACTTCTGTTTTAATTCAGAGTAATTTTCATGTGAATGTTCTTTACTGGAGGCATCCATGTTTGTCAAAGAACACTACTGCCACCATTGGCGGATCTACTGGGGTGGCATAGGGTGGCAACTGCCACCCTAAATGACAGCCTTGGCACCCCTGCTGCCACCCCAGTTGGCTGTAGGGGTGGCGAGGCTTATAAATTATTATTATTATGGATAATTTGAGAATTGCGACCTCTAATTTCCAATGTCGGACTGCAGTGAATGCAGCACAAGATGACGCAAGAGCGACTGAGACTGATTGTTTTGAAAACCGAGCGGGGCAAAGCAAGGGAGGCAGGGGTGATGGGGAGAGGAGACACAGGATGAAACAGGTAAAAATTGATTAACTATCTATTGAGAAATTAAATCATAATGAAAGCACAATGCTGCTAGCATAGCTGCAATGCGCATTTTGAGATGATAAAAATCAGGTTGCAGAACGTTATTTCTCTAACTATGATGTTAGTTAGGCCTGACGTTTCAGGCTCATAAAGACATATTTGCGGTCAACTATGGCAGAAAAGAGACGCGTTTTGATTTGTACTCAAATCAAAACGCAAAAAGGCATTGGATCTAAATGTGAAGCGTTTTGCTGAGCAACATGGAAATCACCGCATTCAGCTGTTATAGCCATGTTAACTTTATTTTCTGCTCTCTGGTGAGCCTTTACAGAGCTGCTACATTTTGTTTTGGCACCTGAGAAAATCTGATATTTCCTTTAATAAAACCAAAAGTGTTAAAAGTTAAAAATGTGATACTGGTGTAAATCCTGCTTAATATGAAGCAGTGTTGTTGTTTCTTTTTTGTATATATAATATGAAACTATCCAGAAGTGACCTGTATGAACCTACTCAAAATGTTTTGTACTTTTACAGATTGGAAGCAAAATTTATTTCTATGTTGCTTCTTTTCAGATTTGTGGAGATTTTGATGTAACATCCAGTACCTGCCTTTTTGTTGATTTGTTGATACAGCAGCTTTATCTACAGCATATTTACATGCATGAAATGTCCCTTTCATGTTGCCATAACTGCTGTATGTCAAGTTACTGAGGAACAAATGGGGTAAATGTGTGTTGAGAGTAAACATTACATAGATGTCCAGTACCTTGTTCGGGTGCCTTGACCCATTTATTTCTACTGTGTAGTTCTGCTCACTTTATTCCAGCTCAGTCCATAGATCTCTGATGGGAAACTTTTTCTTTCTATCGTTTCTTCTTGTGCAAATGCTGCAAAGCTGCCTCAATCTCACACAT
>NW_015151306.1:216315-217231 GCF_000732505.1 Cyprinodon variegatus | reverse complement strand
AAGTCCTCACCCTGCCTTCCCAGCTTCAGCTCCAGCAGCTCCAGTAGCCATACTGGGAATCTGCTGCTGAACTACTCATCTTTTTTTTTTTTTTTATGAAAAGCAGCTTCATTGAATTTTGTGCAACCAGTGATGAAGAACAGATCAAAAACAACCTGAATCTTTTACTTTAGAGAAGCAGGAAAGTCTATCTGTGATAAAAACCTTCAAAGCTGCTGAATGATCACAGGATGAACACAAACAAGGTAAAAAAGTTTTCCTCTAACCTCTGAGTTCCTCCGTCTGTTTGGTCCTGAAGCTTCTGCAGCTCTGAGCGGAATCCTCAGACCAGCAGACTGTTCCTCCTCCTCAGCTTTAAATCTCTTCTATTCACTGCCATGACAGAGAGGAGGAGGGGAGGCACTGACCAGCTGTGACCCTGCACCTCTCTGACATCACTTCCTGTCACTTCTCCACAGAGTTTAGCTCTGCTCACAGGCTGACCCTGCAGCTTTCAGTAAATAGAAAGAAGCTCTTTGATTATTTCAGCCTCATTTTCCAGAGAAAAACCCTGAGATTCTTCAGAACCAACTCTGATGGTACCAGAACAGCTTTATGGATTGAGAAGCTACAGACACAGAGAGAAGAAGGTGCTCACTGCAAAGACGATTGAAAAATAAGCATATATATTTGCCTTATTTGCTTAAACGGAAGAAAAGCTTATTAAAATTGCAAGCTTGGTTTTATTTTACACTCCATTGTGGTTAAAAACATAAGAAAACACAATTGTGACCCACAACTGTCTTATTTCTTTTACAAAAATAAAGGTTAAAGTTACTGGAAGTAGGGCTGAACAATTAATCGCATTTTCAATATAATTGCGATTGAAAAAAATGCAATTTCCAAATCGCGGACGTCTGCAATTTTTGGCTATGTA
>NW_015151306.1:213528-215268 GCF_000732505.1 Cyprinodon variegatus | reverse complement strand
TACCAAATAGCCCAAAGAAAATGGCTAAATAATGGTCAGAAGTTCTTTATTTTCGGGTGATTTTAACCATATTTCTCAAAAATTGCTCATTACACTGCAAAAAATGTAAATTAAAGTAAGTACATTTTTCTTAAACTAAGTTGAGCAGATAAGGGAGTCACTTTGCCAATGAAACAAGATAATTTACATTTAAAATAAGAAAAAAAGCAACTGCAGTCTCTTCTTTTAAGTGCATAAAAACTAATTATCTTATTTTAATTGTAAAAATGTTCATTCTATTAGCATGCAATCTTATTTTCCTACTCAAATTAATAGTAAATACACTTATTTTAAGAAATTTTTGCTCATTTTCGGAACGTTTATGCAGTGTACAGTGCCATGACATTTATTACATCAGTGTTATTTTTACATATGGATAGGGGATTGGAAATATCTTTAATCTGAGCCGTTAAATGAGATAATCTGTTAGTGGAATGATTATTTTTACCACAAAAAAAAATGTAGATATTATGAGCTAGAAATCTGATAATAGAGCCATTTTTTCATATTTTAATTATATATAGTCTTATTCCATTGTCAAGTTGTCTGACTTATCTGCTGAAAAGACACTTTTGTCTATAAGAAGTTGCTTATATTTCATGTTTTTGCAGTGTAAGTAGGTTATTCTTTATTAGAATATATTTATTCTCTATTTATTTGAACAGATAAGAAAATATGCCAATGGAATTAGATGATTTACATTTAAAATTAGAATAATTCCATCTAGTCTCATTTTAATATAATTTCTTTTATAGTTTAAAGTCAATCAGACATTCCTGGTAATCCAGATTACTGCAGGTTCCTTCCTGCATCTCTCAGCCAATGACTGAGCAGAACCAGTCTGACCTCTGCTGACTGACAGGTAGAGAAATGAAAGTGAACACGGACACTAATGAAGAGTCCTGCAGCCTCCATCAGACCAAATTAAACTCTAACGAGCTTCAGCTCTGATCTGTCTCTGCAGGATGAAGACAGAACCAGCAGCTCCTCACATTCTGACAACATTCTGGACAGGTTTGACCGGACAGGATGATAATTCATCAGCAAGAACAGAAACAGACGGATTAAGATCTGAACAAAAATCCTGATTCAGAAACAAAGATGCTAAATTCCTGAAGATGTTCCAGTTTTCTATAAAACTAGAGAAATCAGACAGAAATAATCAAACCAAATGGGAATAAAGTCCATATTTATACTTCAGTTTGTTTTGATCCTTTAAATAAATTAACCTTTAATTGCAGACACATAATTTCCCTTATTTTCACCAGAACCACATCTAGTGGAACCTCTACGGTCAGTTTCTGTTATCCACTCTCCAAAATGGGGAAAAGAAGCAAATAATGCTAGACTGATTGTGTTGCTCTTTAATAGTTTGCAAATCAAAAGAAGATAAAAGCTTCTGGATTCGTTTATATCTACAGTCAGAAAAATGGGCCTGACCTGCGCTTCAAGACATTGCAAACTATTGATACTGTGTGACTCAGTACTGCCACCTGCTGGACCTTTAAAATGCAGGCTACAGGCAGCCTGATTAACATGATTAAAGTCATCCTATGTTGTATTACCTCTTAATTTTGCCTAAATTTAAAAATATTTTTGATATTTTTAGATGCAGCAACAAATAATCTGAATTTATAGCATAACATGAAAATTATGCTGATGAAGATTCTCAGTCATTCAGGTCATAGTCATTCCGTAAAA
>NW_015151306.1:209598-210804 GCF_000732505.1 Cyprinodon variegatus | reverse complement strand
GACAGGTTTGACCGGACAGGATGATAATTCATCAGCAAGAACAAAAACAGACGGATTAAGATCTGAACAAAAATCCTGATTCAGAAACAAAGATGTGAAAATCCTGAAGATGTTCCAGTTTTCTATAAAACTAGAGAAATCAGACAGAAATAATCAAACCAAATGGGAATAAAGTCCATATTCAGTTTGTTCTGATTCTGCTTCAGGACCACATCTAGTGGAACCTCTAAGGTCAGTTTCTGTTATCCACTCTCCAAAATGGGAATAAAACAAAACAAATAATGCTAGACTGATTGTTTTGCTCTTTAATAGTTTGCAAATCATAAGAAGATAAAAGCTTCTGGATTCGTTTATATCTACAGCCAGAAAAATGGGCCTGACCTGCGCTTCAAGACATTGCAAACTATTGATACTGTGTGACTCAGTACTGCCACCTGCTGGACCTTTAAAATGCAGGCTACAGGCAGCCTGTTTGACAATAACATGATTAAAGTCGTCATGTTGTATTACCTCAATTTGCCTAATTTTGCCTAAATTTAAAATATTTTTGATATTTTTAGATGCAGCAACAAATAATGTGCATAACATTTGAATTAAAAAAGCTTCCTGGATGGGAAGCGAAACGTCTTCAGACTTTGGAAACCAAGTCCAGTGGATTGTTTTTTTAAACTTTTATGGAAAAACGTTAAAATTAACATGTGACTGAGGATGCTTTAAAAAAATGAAACCAATGAGCAGTAAGTATGGTAAAACAAAAGTCTATTTTATTTAAATTCAGGTAACTCAATAAGCCTCAATAACTCTCGACACAATGAAAAAAATAAAAGAAATGTGAGCTCAAAATGGTTCCACACGGCTGAAAACTGTATTTTGCCTTGAAGCTGCTCCATATTTATTGACGACTTTGACAATGAACTTTTTTTCAGATGCATCCCAATGACAGATATGCTGATAAACACAGTTTGGTCATCAGAGTCAGATCGAAACAGCTCCTGTATCAGTCATGTGATTTTCATAAAACGATACGCATACCGACGAAAGGTAACAGAAAACAGAAACATTTATTCAGCTCCACTGAGACTTTAACTGGACCTGTGACCTCAGGTCAGAAAATAATGACCTAGAATTTCTAAAAGTAGAATGGGAGGCAGATCTTTTAGTTCTCAGGCTCCTCTCCTGTGGAACCAACTACCAGTTTTAGTCCGT
>NW_015151306.1:203708-208798 GCF_000732505.1 Cyprinodon variegatus | reverse complement strand
GTCCAAGGCGACCTGTTGGTAACTGGTATGAACCAGTAACCCCATCAGGATCTGACAGCGAGGACCAAGTCAGGATGAAACTCTCCTTTATCAGGAATAATCTGAATTCATCCCCGTTTTCCCAGGATGTAAAACCAGTTTGATTAATCCTTAATTTCCTTAACATTGTTCTCAAACTGGAACATCAACAGTTAGTGCCACAGCTACTCACTTTATACAGGAATAAAACTAATTCTTAAAGGGGCATTTCTTTCCTCCTCTGCTTCAAATGAGGAAAGAAAAGAATAAAAAGCTCAGTTTGGTGATGGATCATGATGTCTACTGACATTTATTGTTTATTCCTACAAATAAATGATCCCCTGAATCCCTCAGTCCATCGTTTCTACTCTAAAGAGGCGTCTTATTTAAAAAGCAATGCAGTGAATAGAAACTTTGTCAGAATATCAGAAAAAAAAGCATCTCCAGTGAGTGAAAATCATCTCCATTCAGCTGAGATGCTGCAGTGAACGCCTCATCTGTCAGCACATTAATCCTCCTGTGTGGATATGAGCGAGAGCGCCGCATGCTAACGACTCTTTTTAAGGCATTTGAAGGAGCTGAACTCCCTCCCTGAGCTCTAATTATCTCATTAATCACCGCAGAGCGGCGAGCCGTCGCTGCTCTGGGCTTTATTTAGAGGAACATGACGACGCCTTTCATCCGGAGGCTCAGAACAACCAAATCACGGAAATGAAAACTAATTATTAGGATGCAGACTCACTGTTCTTTCACCAATAACAGCAGGAGGACTTCTTCATGGTAAAAAAGGTCGAAAACAAGCAAAAAAACTGTAAAACTAATGAAATTAAACTGAACTAAATCATCTTAAATAAACTAAAATCATCTACAAACTCTGAATGTTGCTGATATGTTTTCCATATATCTTTGCTTTTATCTTTTAACCTTTTCTGACACAAAAGTCTGTTTTATTTTCTGCCAAAGATTTAAATAATAATTCTGTGTTGAGAAGCAAACAGAGTTTAGGGATCATAGTTTGAGTCACAAACATCCAAACTGTTTTTATTGAGGAGAAAAGATAAATTACGTGGAAACATCTTATTGAAGGCAGAGAAACGTTAATTCGTCTTTATCTTCCATCCCCACGGCTTCTTCTTCGTTCCTTTTTTCATCTCCTGTCTGTTTCAGGACTTTGACTAGACCACAGCAGTTCAGACCGACCTTCATCTGTCAGTCAGACGGCTTCATGATCATCACACTGCCGCTACCGTGTCTGCAGGTTGAAATTAAGGGTTATTTTCTTTTTCTTCTGATATGGTTCCTCTAAATCAGGGGTAACCAATTAGAAATCAGTGATGTCCGAATAAAGAAAATCATCAACCAGTAAAGGTCCGGAGACATTTTTAATTATAATCTGTTACTTTAAAAATAATTTAACACTGAAATAAAGTGAGTTTTTTTTATGCATCCATGTTATACATTAAATTTTTAATTAAAATAACACCTTAAAAGATCTTTAGATCTTAAAATCTAAGTTCTTTTTAAAGCAGAGAACAACAATCATTCAGTTTGATATAGAAAATTTCCTAATTCAAATCTTTTATAAAACAGTGGGCTTTAGGCTGCCCTGCGAGGCTTTAAACCTGGGTTTAACCGGAGACTAAGCCATTCTCAAGCACATATCAAGGAGCTCATTTTGAGCCTGGATCCAGATTTATTGTTGATTCTGTTCATGGTGGAGAATCCTGCTTCACAGGTTGAGCCTAGGGTTGTCAACCGTCCCTTGAAAAACGGAATCGTTGCGCATTTAGAAATAGAAGTACATGTCCCGCATTTAGTGGAAAAGGAACGCACTTTGTCCCGTATTACTGTGTGAGTAAAAATATAGTCAGTGTAACAATTAGCCATTGTTACCTGTATATTAGCCAAAGTAGCAGCTAAACACAGCATCTGGTTTTCTACATTGCTTTATTTTTGTCGTTTTGGGTGGATTTGTTTGGGTTGTGGTTCTTTGGTTGGCCACAGTTTGTTGTCATTTTTGTAAAAAGGTAAATTGATTTCACTTTAGAATATTTAGTTTTTGTTTAACTCTTCATAAAAGGGACATTTATGGATTAAAGAGTTAAAATACTGTGAAATACTCGCCTCTGCTGTTTCACTCTCCAAGCAGGTGTGTATAGGACTGTACCATTGGATAATTGAAGTGGGGGGTGTTGATCTGATGTATGGTGTTTTCTATATTGAGTTTGAGTATTTGTTTGGATTGAATTAAAATATTTGTTTTCTGTATTTATTGGTAAACGTGTTTCTTAATTAGTTTGTTTGTTTAAACCAAATTTTCCTTTTCTTCTTATTGTGAAGCTGAACATCCTTTTTAAAATGGTTTCTTCCAATTTAGTTTCTCCTCTATCGGTCTCCACCAGTCACGTGACTTTTGTTGCTAAGACGCCATTTTAGGTGGAAAAGGCGTAGTGTAAACAACCGCAGCATAGCTAAACGAAGGACTAAAGGCCTGTTTACATAGCAGCCTGTCCAAGATAAGTCATTACAGTTAACATAAGCCTGAAAACAGGGGCGGATTTAGGAAAATCGGTCTCCGCCAGTCACGTGACATTTGTTGCTAAGACGCCATTTTAGGTGGAAAAAGCGTAGTGTACCGCGCCCGAGGTAAACAATTGACGTCACTTGGCGGAGACCGATATAAGAAACATGTCTGCCATTGTTCTGGGTTGGTGTGGTTTGGTTGATGTCTTGCACAAGAGAAAATTAAAGTTTATTCAGCTGAAAACTCTTCAAAGAATGTTCTTCTTTCAACCAGTTTGGGTCCCGCCTCCAAGACTGCTTGGCCTCCTGACAAGCATGTGACAGTCAGTAAAAAGCTAATGGAAAATGAAGAACATGTTAACTCATATAATTCCACTGGTCATTGGAAACCTTAGATTCTCCAAAATTTAACAACCAAGATCATTTTATGGACACAGCGAGCACAAAAGCACAATTAACACAGATGTAGCAGCATGTCAAACTGTAAACAAACAAAGCAGCCACAGCTACATCCCTTTGAAGGCGTCCAGAAGCCGTTTTATAAATCCAGTCTTCAATTGTTTATACTTCATTCGTCCATAAGAATCCACATATTAAAAGTAATCCACCATGTTAGTAATAAATATATTCCATGATGAGAAAATCGACCATAACGTTGTTGACATCAGAAAGGTTAGCTGGTCAAAGCTAATGCTTAGCATCTTGCTAATATTTACTTCTAATACTTATTTCTTCGGTTGTTAGCCTGCGATGTTTGGTATGGTTCCTTACATCGTCTTCTTATCTACAAGACACAAGTGTCTGCATATTTTTATGAGGCGATTTAAGCGAAATATAGTCCCTGAAATCTCATCTCAGGTTCACTTTCTGTCATCCAGTGACGCTGGTTATAATGACCTTATATCCTCTGGTGTTATTGGTTAAGACCACGTGGAGTGTTGGGCTTTGTAGCCAATGGAAAAAGGTTTCTAATGAGCCAAAATATGTGTAGTTTATTTAAAGGGGTACCGCATTACAGGCTTGTTAGAGAGAAACACAGAGACCAGCAGGTGGAGCCATTGAGCGCCGCTTCAAGCTGACACCAAAAGTTCCAAACCCCACAGCTCTGGAACTGTTGTAGCTAGAGGTCTGAAATTATCTGCATTTGTGGTTGACATGATGTAGAACAAATTTTATACAATGAATCCTGCTTTTTTTTCCAAGAATGTCTATATTACTGCTGTTCAAAAAAGACTTATCATTTCCAAGAATTAAAAAAACAACTTGAACTGATGCAGCTTGGTCTGTGTTCTACTAATTTATATATTCAGAAACTAGAGGATGTTAGCTTTCAAATGATGTATTGCACATATAATTTGGGCTTACAGTTCCTAAGTTATTCGCTTTTCCATTTGGGTATGCAAAATAGGCGAGAATTACCCAAAATGAGGTGGATTTTAGGAGGATTGATTTTAAGCAGGCTTTTCAAATTTTGATGTTATCAACATTTAACTATTGTGGCCTTTAGAGTCTGACTTGGAGCTGCTGGTCCATCTAGGGTTCTTCTTTTGTGGTAATTTGGACATTGAAGAATATTATTCTAAAAGCAAATTGCTGATTAATTTTCAGTTCAACGTATACCGTCCCCGTATAGTGAGAGAGAATTAAAGGACAGATTAACCTGCAGATCATATGTTCATTATTGTTATTAAAAAGTTTACGAATGAAGCAGTGTCTGAAAGCTGAAGAACAGAACAACAGGACAACAGGAAGGAGGAAAGTCCAGTAAAAAGGAGAAAAAAAGGAGAAAGTTTTTGGTTGAGGAGGATGAAATGAATCTGTTTTTATTCCTTTGGGGGGCTAATGGTGTTTATTCTGTCCTCTGCAGGCTGTTCTTCTGACCTGGAAACACCTAATGCACCATTTCCAGAGGTCATCCTTGAATAAAAGGGGACTGAGAGGTCTGTGGAATCACTTTAGAATGATTAATGTCCCCCAAAAAATCCAGATTCCTGAAAATGTTCTGTTCAGCACAGAGAAAAGGACAAAAAAAGTTATTTCTAGGTTCCACTGCTGCTTATCTTCACTGAGGACGTCACAGGGTGACAGTAACTACTGCAAATAAGATCAGTAGGTGAAATTAATCAGAGATATGATGGGAATCTACCCTGGGTTTAGGGCCCGGAGCCGTTTGGAGCGATTATCCAGCCTCAGATCCTCGTTACAGCAGTGAGGACAGACTCAGCACTGATTGGTCCTCCTGTCCTGAGCTGCTCAGAGCTCATGTTGAGGGTAATGCATCCAGTCAGAGAGAGGAGGGGAGGAGCTGCAAGGTCAAAGCAGGTCATTACATCTTTAAATCTTGAAATTGTTGGAAAAGTGGAGAAAATTTTCAACATTTTTATCCCTAAATGTGTAAAAAGTCATTCCAGGTCAGACAGAACACCTCTGATGTCATCGGTCTAAGCACAGGCTCCCCTCAGGGCTGCGTCCTGAGCCCCCTGCTGTTCACCCAGACAACTGCGTCCCCAGGTTCACCACCATGGTTATTGACCTCATCAGAGACGACG
>NW_015151306.1:201005-201834 GCF_000732505.1 Cyprinodon variegatus | reverse complement strand
TTTAAAATAAGAAAAAACGATTACATTGTCTTATTTCAAGTGCATATTATCTAATTATCTAATTTTAAAAGTAAAAGTACAAATTCCATTGGCAAATCATCTTATTTTCCTGCTCAAATTAAGTTATAAATAGTTAATGTACTTAATTTAAGACTTTTTTTTACTCATTTCTAGATTGTTTTTGCAGTGCAACATTGTTAAAGTTTTTTTAGTGTCAGTTATTGATCATCCTTGAAATCCCAGATTCATCCATCAACTCTGCTTGGTTCAATAAGACGTCTGACTATTAACCTCTGAGCTTTACTTTGATCAGAGCACCATCTAGTGGAGTATAAGGGAACTGGTGAAGATTCTCAGTCATCCAGGCCAAAGTCATTCCAATAAAGTAAAAACGGAAACAATCCTCTGGTCTTAGTTTCCAATTTTGAAGATGTTTCTCTTTCATCCAGGAAGCGTTTTCCATTCAAAATGTCAGAAATAGCGTTAAATTCATGGTTTTATCCAGCAGCCCAACAAAGCCTTGTTTTTGTTTAGAAAACATGCAAATTAAAACAGATGAACGGGTCCCCCCTTTGGAATGTGGGTTATTTGGCTTCTTTATTAGCCTGCAATGTCCCATACCTGTCTATGTCTCTGAAATGGGGGTCATTAGAGGGAATTGTTGGCCTGGCTGAATAGACCAGGGCTTCTGTTCTCCTCTAAAGGGGTTGGGTTTGCGATGATAGTAGGAAGGGATCAACTCAATTGTTGGATTGTTGAAGGTTGCTTTTTCTTTCTTAACTTAGATGGTGGTGCATCTTAACCTGACTCCGCCAGATGGATTTGCTCC
>NW_015151306.1:194125-197069 GCF_000732505.1 Cyprinodon variegatus | reverse complement strand
GCTATCCTATACCTGTTTGACCTCTTTTCTCTGGTTCATTTGTCATTTATGTTGAAGACTATCTAAAAATATAAGTCATGTTTTTGGATATTTTATGCGTCAAATCTTGATATTCTTTCTCTGACTTTTTGAAGAACTAAAAAAATCTAGAGTCTATGTTTCTGTTCTTACTATTAAACATTTTTTATCTAATCTTCTAATTTCCACTCTTTTGTCAGATATTTGACTTATTTTTACTCAGAAACGCAGATCTGCATTGATGACTGAAAGACATCTTCATTTATCTGTTTACTAAAGTCTGTTGAATTCATGTTAATGTGGATTTAAAGACATTTCAATTAGTGGAAAATATTGCAGGGGGGAATATAAGTCTAATTAAATAAAACTTCGCGACCCCCATGCAGTACCTCTGCGGACCCCCTAGGGGTCGTGGACCCCCTGTTGAAGACCTCTGATCTAAAAGGTAACTTGGTTTGCTATAGCTCAAATCGGCTTCTGTACTGGTTGGACCTTTTCTTTAAATTAAACTAAACCGATTTTATAGCAACATAATTAATATTTTTATGGATTTATGACCTTAAAGAAGTTCTGTCTATAAACTCAAACCTGTAAAGGTTTCTGACTCATCACTGTTTTAATAGACAGCTGAAGGTTTCCTTGCTTATAGTACTTACTGTGTACCTCCTGTAGTCTGGCCTGCGTTCCTGAGCTGCGTTCCAGTACCTGGAGCTCATCTCTGATCTCTGCTGACTAAAAAAAACCTTCTCTCTGATACAGCTTCAGCTTCTTTGGGACTCGGATGAAATCTCTCCTCCTGAAAAGGCAGAGATAAAGAGTGAAAGGCCTGGATGGCTGGAGGGTGATGATGTCACTGAGGCGTGAGCCTTCAGACGGTTGGATGGGAAGGACTCGGATGAAACTGGCACTGAGTTACACAACCAGAGCCAGGACTGCGCACAGCTAATCGGCTGATATCAGACAGGCTGGCTGCCTCTGATCAGCCCCTCTGAAGGCTAGTTAGCCAGTTAACTAAATAGGGGACTACTGGTTTGTTACACAAGAATTAGATAAGAAACAATCTGTGATAAACCTGAATAAACCCTAAATCTATTAAGTCGAAGCTTTCCAAAAAAAACATCTTTAGAAAGTACCAGATTATTCCCCAGCTACTGTTTGAAAGACTTTGTTGAGCCAAGCATCAAATTAATTAGTTAATTAGGAGTTCCTGCTTAATTACTCTTTGCTTCCTTGGTTATTACACATTAGTTTCTTATTAGTTACGCTTTGTTGCCTTGGTAATGTCACTTCAGTCTCCGCTGGGTTATTCTGTTTCCTTGGTNCTTCCTGGAGAGGAAGCAAAACGTCTTCAAACTTGGAAACATAGAGGATGGGTTTAATGGGTTTAAAGACGCTCCGGATCAAAATCTCTAAGATGCTTTTAACTTTTAAACATGCGATTCTGTTTCTCCTGGGCTTCTCACTCTTCATACAGTTCAGTCAAACAAATCACCACAAAAAGACACGAGGCATTACAGAGACGGCTCTGCAGAGAGACGGGGCTGACATTTTCAGCCAGGATTGGATATTTTAATGAGTCAGTTGACATTTAGACAGTTTCTTTGCTCACTTTAACCTGAATCCAAGCCTGGATGATGGAAACGACTGAAAGAATCCAGCAAATCCAGTCAAATGTTGACGCTAAATTGTGACGCTGACAAAAGTGTGTGGCCCAGTGAGCAGCTCAGTGGGCGAGCGAGCACCACATAGAACATGGAGAGTGAGCAAGCGAGGTCAAATCAGTTAGAGAGATAAAACAGCAGAGAGTGAAGCTCGCTGGGCCCAGCAGAGGCGCGGGCTGCTCTGATGTTCTCGCTTCGACTCGATGACCCGACAGAGGAGCTCAGCATCAAACACACTTCACCGACACTCCGAGTCCGACTCAAAGGCACTCTTTGTGTTTTTTACATTTTTCTAATCCTAATTCTTTGTTTTTCTTTGAGTGTTTTTATTTTACATCTGCATTTTCTGTGTTAATTCTGAGTCAGTTCTGCCCTTAATTTCAGGCTTTTGGTTTATCAAATCTTGATCTCTGGTTTAATGGAGATAGAACTGTGGGAGGACTGATGTAATCATTCAACTGTATCAATCGACTCTGTCGGAGCGGTAAAAAACGTTGCGGGAAACCCATTAACGGCAGCCATTGTTCTAATGGTTCTAATGTTCTTCTCCTGACCTTCATGGACGCTGTGTCAGCCAGGGCGGCCGCCTGCCTGTTCAGCTGCGACGCCATGATGTGACATCGCTGGCACAGTCTCTGCTGCTTCTCCTCCTCCCTCTCCTCTGGCTTGCCGTAGCTGCTCAGCTCGCCGGCTGACAGCGAGCCTTCCGGGTTGGGCCGCCGGGCGCAGCTCCTCCAGGCCTCCTCCTCTCCTGACGAACGGAGGCGTTTCCTGCGACATGTGGAGCCCAGAGGCAGAGGAGTCTCCCCCTCCACCACCTGTTGCCACAGAGATGAAGATGCAGTCATTCACTGTGATGCTCGTTGAGTAAATTCAACTCTAATAACAAATGTTTGTCATGTTTCCTGCATATTTCCTTTAAAAACTGCTGACTGAAGAAAATGTTATCAACCAGCACAGACAGAACAATCTAGAATTTGATGCTATAGCTGTTTTATTTCCCCAATAAATGACAAATTCTATCAATAATCATGATTTGAGAAAAATGAAAATGTGCCACTAGGTCTTCAGATCAATATTTAAGACAATTACCCTCCTAGACTGAAATATTAGACACTTTTAAGTGGCCATTTTTAACTGCTGAAATGATTGAACTTAAATTGTAAACATTAACATTAAAGGAATAGTACACCCAAAACATGATTAGCCTTCATTTTCTACTCACCCCCATGCTGAACAACACTCTGGAGTACTTTTTTGATATC
>NW_015151306.1:189086-190720 GCF_000732505.1 Cyprinodon variegatus | reverse complement strand
AGAAACAATGAAAGAAAAATGTCTGAGGACTTCAGTGTTGAGGAAGAGCATGAGTTCTTTGCCGAGCTGAATGCGCACTTTCGTCTGGTTTGGTCTGCCGCGGTTTCCGTAGAATAGAACTAACTAGAAGGGAGCCAAGGGGAAAGGAAGCAGGCACAAGGGGGCAGCAGAGAGTAACTCATGAACTAAAGACTGCCAGAAAACAACTAAAATGACACAAAATCACAAAGAAACTAAAAATAAACCTAAACAAACAGCAGAACCGTAACAATCTGATTGTTTGTTTCTATAGATCTGTGATCCTGATGGAACTTAAATCTTGGTCTTTGGTTCTCAGGATGAGAAATAAAAAAATATAATATTTTAGCTGCAATAAAAGCTTGGCTGGTTTTCATTATGACAGAGATTAATTGAAACCAGATTAATTGGTTGTGTTTTCCACTATAGTGGTCATTCTGGAATGGTTTAAAATCTTTGGCAGCTCCTACCTCACCAGTCAACAGGAAGCTCTCTAATTAGTTTTTTAAATAATCTTCAGAATAAACTAGAGATATGGAGCCTGGAGTTTCTCAGCCAATGTGCTTTAATACATCAAACAATCAAAACAGAAAATAAACTATGATGTCCTGAGAAGCAGCCAATCAGTGCAAGAATATATATATGGAAAGAGACCCTAGTCCCGCCCACTGAATTTAACAGCTTAAATCATTTTATGACACCATGAAATAAATACAAAGAGAAATAATGAAATATTTTACTGAAAACTATTTATTTTCAAAAAATGACATTTGTCTATTTATGATAATATAAAGGTATATTTAATTATTTAATGACACATTTAGTCATTTAGTTTTACGTTTCATGATTTAATGAACATTTCATGATACATCCAAAAATTAAAAATGCATAAGAATAATTAATTTTACATTAATCCATTTTTATTAATTGGTACATTTCATTACACATTAGGACCCAATGTATGTAGAACTAGAAATCTAATCAAAACCTGAGATTAAATCTCTGATCTGTTTTAAATATCCCTAAATGACCTGATCATATAATTGTGCTTTTCTAAATTGTTCGCAGTCAGTTTTCTTGAAAGGATTTAGCTCCATCTAGTGGACAGTCTTTAGAAGTGGATCTAGATTTGCTGTCCAACTGGTTCTAGTTTCATTGTATAAACTCTGCAGTTATAAAAATATGAATTCATTCTCAGTTGAAATGTGATTAAATGATGACTAAATCTTAATATTCACTTTTTTAACCTTCCTGTAATTAGTAAATGTGTTGAAAACAGTCAAATATTCTAATATATTTTTATTTCTGTTAGAGTAATTATGATCACTAAATGTTTTCCATCATGTTTCCTCAGTCTTTTGGTTGCTAGGTTACTTATCTGTCCCCTCCTCTGAGCTCCAGGCTGTCCTCAGAGAGCAGAGCTGCCAGACTGAATGATCCAGACCACAGGCTGCAGCTCTGACAACGAACTATGAGAACCAACTGGAAGGATTTTACAGGTGAACTAAAGAAAACAGCAGCTTTTTCCCCAAGAGGAAGCGATTTTATAAAGGTAAAAACTAACTAGGAAGTCTGACCCTCGGTTTAGATGAGTCAGAGATTTAAACTAGTCAAAG
>NW_015151306.1:184570-188799 GCF_000732505.1 Cyprinodon variegatus | reverse complement strand
ATGCTTTCCTATTTCTGAGAACAAAAGATAACCATAACACACTGATATTTATATTTATAGATGTTAGAGAGATGCCTTTTAATACATTACATACATATATATACATATAGGGCCAAAAAACATTAGTGCATTAAAAAAATAAGAAATATCAGCTGATTCTGATGCCAAAATCGATAGATGATGCATCCTTAGAAGTACAAATTTAATTACATCCAGAAAAATATGGATATGCTGCACTTTAAATATAGCATAGCATATTATTTTTCTTGTAATTTTTCTGTTAAACTTAGATATATATTTTATTGCATGTTGCATATCCCAGTAAATGTTTCCCCTTTAAATCTGCATCTCTCCCTGCTTCTTTCTGTTGTCTTTTTAAAAAGATTTATAAACTCTTTACTAATATAATGATCCCAGAAACAACATTTCTAGATCTGTAGAAGCTCTGCAGCCTGATTCTGTCTGTTTAATAAGAAAATATGTTAATTTTAACCTGTAACTGATGGTCGTCTGAGCAGCTTTTTTTTTTAACTAGCAAAGAAGAACATGTGTTATGTGTTAGAACTATGTGTTCTTTCTGCATTATATTATTAACTTGTATAAACTTACAATCTGTTGCCATTTTTAGCTGAAAAAGCTCTGTATTGCTAACGGTTGCATCTCTAAATAAAAGAGAGAAAAAAAATTCCTTTAACTTAAAATGTGATGGTAAATCAGACGCCTCAAAGCGACAGATCCGATGATGTTTTACTGAAAGGCAGAATACGGGATCAGAGCGAGAGAGGAATAAAACCACAGATTTACCCCCTTTTCTCCCCTTTTTATTAACTAATTTCCTCCAATCCAAAAAAAAACAAAAAAAAAAAAAACCCCAAAAAAACAGCCTTTTAATGTCCAACATCAGGTTTAACCAGTGGAGATTCTAAGTAATATTACCAATAAAATAATAACTGTTCTACCAAACAGTTTGTTATTTGTACACTTTAATGTACTTATACAAGAAAAGAAAATAACATAGTGGTTATGTAGCAAAGTATTAAAAATAATTAGAACAGACTTAATAAACTAATGAATTAAATTGAAGAATAAATAAAAACACAAATCTAATAAAGTTTCATCTTGGTTTGTTAAGCAGTTAAAAATTAGGAACAATATTTTTCCAATTCTTTTTTTCACTATGTCTATCATTCTTTTTTTTTTTAAAAAAGTCTTATTTTGTTAAATAAATATTTTGTTTAGAGCTAAATATTTAGTTTTTAAAAATAAATATTTTAAATATTCTAAATTAAATATATATTTAACAAACTAAATATTTAGTTTGGAATGTAAATATATTTAGCTAATGCAAATTGACCTGCCGAAAAGCGGAAGTGAACTACCAAAATAAAAGCCTGGGAATCTCCTCCTGCGGCATCTTCTTCACACTGACAGGAAGTCACAGTTAATTCCAAAATAAAAGCTCCTCTTTGAAATAGTTTTATTTGACCGTATACATTCGTTCTAGGAATTGGGGAAATTGTTGATGTTATTTTAACCTGCGCCACAGAGCTACATGCACTTGACGTGTAACAGTGTTGCCATAGCAACGACAGCATTCCAGATAGCATTCCACGATAGCTAGCACCAGGCTAGCTAAATATTTTGTATGTTTAATAGATATTTAATTTGGAGCTAAATATTTATGTAACAAAATAATTATTTAATTTACAAACTAGATATTTTATTTGGAGCTAAATATTTATTTAACAAACTAAATATTTTATTTGGAGTGAAATACAAAATAATTATTTAATTTATAAACTAAATACTTTATTTGGAGCTAAATATTTATGTAACAAAATAATGATTTAATTCACAAAATAGATATTTTATTTGGAGCTAAATATTTACTTAACAAACTAAATATTTAATTTGCACACTTGATATTTATTTAACAAAGTACGACTTTTATAAATGAATATGTGATAAAGTGAAAAAATGACCCGGAAAAAAATAAAGCCCTTATTTTTCTCTTAAAACACGCTAAACAACCTTAAATATTGCTCCTAATTTTTTTACTGCTTAACTTTACAAACAGAGCCCCATAATGCAGAGTCTAATGGGCTGTTAATGTTTTACTAAATTATATTACAAGAAAATAAAGTAATACATATTCTACTTTTTATTTATTTTCATAAAGCTAAAGATTAAATATTAAATGTCTCGGTTCAGGATTCAAAACTTGTTTGGTTTTCTTTCCTTGATGAAAGTCGACTGTGAGGAAACAAAGGAACAAAAGTTGTTCTTCCTCCTTCCTTCTTCTTTCCCCTAATTAGTCTGGAGGAGCCGGTTGGACATGTGTTACCATGGTGATCAGGAGACACAGGTAAACCAGCCTTAAAGAAAAACCCTGAGCTTACTTCCAGGATAAAAACCTGATCAGTGAGCAGGAATATCTGCCTGTCAGGGTGAAATCTGGTTCATTTAAAGGTAACAAATTGAACCTTTAAATATGCTAAAAGAAAAAAAAAAATCAGCTGAGGTAAAAAAAAATGAAGTGCAGCGATGAGTTTGAAAAGAAACGTTTTATTGTTTCAAACATTTCAGGAGTTAAATATACAATATAGTAAAAAAAACAAACAAACAATCTATAATTATCTACAGCCTGAAACAATAAAAACAGAAACTCAGAACATTCCTGGTCTAAACTAACAAAGTAAAAGAACCAGGATGGAAGATAAAGCTGTTTACATCAGTAAGAAGCAAAAAAAAAAAGACTTTATTTTCTTTACTTCTCAGACAGTTTCAGTACGGGTCACTTTCTCTGACTTTCTCTGATTGTTAATAAAACAGAAATGTTTTCATTCAGCAGCAGACAAAATAAAAACATAAAAATCTTCAAAAACACTTCATAAATATTTGACTGCTTCCCATCTAAAAAAAGTTTTGAAGTTTTCCAGTTAGTAACAAATCAAAGTGATCAAAAAGTTTAACAAAAACATTCAATAAAACCTTAAAACATTTTCTGTAACAACAAAACATCAGAAACACTTAAGAAGTCTAAAAAAATTTTTAAAAAAGAATAAAAACCGTCTCACAGAAGACAGAATGATCCACCTGATGTCCTGGAAGCTCCAGACGTTTGCTCCTTGACCCGGATCAAGTGGTCCTAAACATTTCACAAACGAACTGACTGCTGTTGAACTATCTAGAACCACTGGACCAGGGAGGAAAGGCAGGCTGGGTCCGGTCCGGTCCGGTCCGGTCCGAGTCGGGTCGGGTCGAGCTCCGATGTGACGCTCTGATGCCGGGGCCTCCTGACTTTATAGCTGCAGCTCCTCACAGAGCCTGGAATGAAGCTCCGACCGGTCCGGCCTGATGGAGGGAGGGGTTACCTGTCGGTCCAGGTGGTGACATCGCCACCTGCTCCACCTGTCGGTTCACCTGGTTCCAGTCTGACTCCACGCTTACTGTCTGAGTTTCATCCAAAATGAAAACCACATCTTTAGTTTCAGGTTAAAACTCTTAGACAAGCTTTATCACGGCTTTATCTTCTATACAAAGAGCGTATAGACAATGAAATTTTGATGCATAGAGCTTTTCAACAGTGAATAAGCAGCTTACATGAACATTACCTTTTATAAAGTGCAGCAGTGATTAGGAGTTGAGTGAGTTGAGTTCTTTGGAGCTTAAAGTGAAAATAAATAATTTAAAAACCATTCATCCAAATTCAGTTTTTTCTCAGGTTGATGAAACTGAAGCTGCTGGATTCATGTTTCTGTTGCATCCGACCTCAAACTGTTCAGACAAACACATGAAAAAATGGACTCCAGCTTATTTTCTTTCTGCTTAAACATTTAATAAACATTTAAATCTAACTTTAATGTGTGTTTATAGAATTCAGATGAGTTCTGGGTCCAATATGGCTGCCGTGAACAGAAATGGTTTTAAAGTTTAAAGAGACTTCCTCATTTTTCTCTTCATTCTTCATCGATTCATGTTGTTCAGGAGGAGGCAGGTTTTCCCACATGAAGCTGGAATTCCATTAAAACTGATTCTGGAATCATTGAATTAAAAGAACCAATCATTATCATCCAGCTCTAAAGGTTCTGGAACAAACAGGTCCAATGATGGTCTCTGTGAACCATGTGCCCCCCTTTAACTCAGCTCCTGCAGCATGTAGATTTTTTACATGTTTCAAATGTATTTTTCCAGTGTAGTCCTGTTTCTCTGACTGTGACTAACTGGAT
>NW_015151306.1:182946-184218 GCF_000732505.1 Cyprinodon variegatus | reverse complement strand
CTTCTTCAAAGGTTTAATTTTTTTAATAATCAAAGGCTTTTTTTTCTCAGTTTGTTTGTTGTCTTTGGTATTACTTAATGTTAAAACCTGATCAACCTGTTTTGTGTTAAAACCTTCAACCCGATGGAGCAGAAACCTGTTTTCTCCTGTAACTCTGATCTAATCAGCACCGACCAGAGAGACTAAAAATAAAAAGACAAATAGTTTTTTTTTCTGACACCTCTTTCATCCAACAAGTCAGACAGGAAATGAGTTTGAGTTTTCAACACTGACTTTTATTCATGAACAATGTCTGTCATCCTTATGAGGGCAAAGACATTTAAACTATTCTCCAAAATGTTCATTAAAAAGCAAAGGAAATCATAAAAAGAAAGCATTAAATGTTGTGTTTTGGCAAAGTTCTTCAGTCCAGAGATCTTGGTTCTTATCCCCTGATGTTAGCAGATTTAAGGTTTGATGCTCACAGGGAGAAATGTTTTTTAAGATTTTTAGTTTTTCCAGACGCCCAGGAACAGTTCAGTTCCTCCAGTGTGGAGGTGGGGGGGGCATCGCCACCTGTACATCAGGATGTTCTCAGTGGGTTAAAGCAGTGTTTACCGACTGTTTTTGTGTTGTATTTTGTCTTACCATGAGTATTGCCCTCAGGGTTGATGATCGCCCAAATGTGGAACGTCAAATAACTGATTATAAAATCAAAAGTATTTTGATTAATGTTTTCAATTTGACCATTTAATTCTTTGGTATTGTATTCTTTTTCATCTCAAATAAAAAAAACAACAACAATATGTCAGTAAGGAATAAAAAAAGAAAAGAAAAATCCTATTATAAACCTGTATTTATAAAACCTGAGCTGTTCCGAGTAACTTCATCATGATCACATTTAAACGTGATGAATTGGGAACAAAATAAAGAACAGAAATTATACTCAGACTGACTCCAGTAATTTTACTTAGTTACATTCATGACACCTGAGCTGCTTAGATGAGCTCAGTGTGAAAAACAGCTGATTCCAGGCTGTTCTCTACTTCTCTTTGGAGCAACAGTGGCACTTGTCGGTTCAAGCCCCGACTCTGACTTTCAGTGTCGTTGTGTCCTTGGGCAAGACACTTCACATGCAGTGTCTACTGATTTTTCTGTTGCAGCTCCAAAACTTTGGAACGCATTGCCGCTGCACATTAGCCAGGCCACCTCTCTGTCTCATTTTAAAACTCCTCTTAAAACCCACCTCTTTTCTTTGGCTTTTAACACCATGTAGAGTGTTGATTTTATGTA
>NW_015151306.1:180292-181695 GCF_000732505.1 Cyprinodon variegatus | reverse complement strand
CACATGTTGATTTTATGTACACATGTTGATTTTATGTACACATGCATATTTGTATCCTGTGCGGGCTGTGCTTTTATTTTATTTTATTTACTTTTATTTATTTTAGTTATTTTATCTTTTTGTGCAGCACTTTGGAAACCTTGTGTTTATTTAAACCGTGCTATATAGATAAAGTGGATTGGATTGGATTGGATTACTGATGGTGCTCAAAGGGCCCAGTGCACTGCAAAAAAAATTTAATCTCAGTAATTTTTTTCTTAAAATAAGTGCATTTTTTCTTGAGTTAAGGAGACATAAAAGACACTTTACCAATAGAACAAGACAATTTACTTTTAAAATAAAAACAAAATGCAAAATTGTCTTATTTTAAGTGCATAATATCTAATTATCTTACAATAAGAGTAAAAATACTCATTCCATTGGCAAATCATGTTATTTACCTGCTCAAATTAAGATTAAATACACTTAATTTAAGACATTTTTACTCATTTTTTGATCATTTTTGCAGTGTGGCACCAGTGTACGGCAGCCCCACTTCTGTCAGTGAGCCCCAGGGCAGCTGTGGCTACAATGTAACTTGCCACCATCAGTGTGTGAGTGTGAATGACTGAATAAATGTAGTGTAAAGCACTTTGGTCAAGTCTCCTGCCTTGAATAAAGGCGCTATATAAGTACATGCCATTTACCGTTTACCATTTAATTCCAGGCTGTTCCTCTGCTTGGTTTGAATGTGTGTCAAACCTAAAGGTGAACTCAAACATACAAGAAAAGTTTGGTTTGTTTTTTTAGTTTGGTCCTCACAAAGCAAAACAGATCCCAGCCCTATTTTAGAGTTAGACTTAGACAGATTTATTTGTCATTTTGTATAAACAAGTGTCGAACAAAAAGAAATGTTGTTGGGAACAGCTCTCCGGACATTTTCCTCCTTTTAAAAGTGCACCCTTGAGAAATAGTAAGAAAATACATATATAAAAACAGTAATATATAAAGATATGACTGTAAATTTACAGTTCTAACATTTTTTCTTTTATATATAATGATAATAAAATATAATAAATATAATAAAATACAATACAATAACCGATTTTACAAAACATTTTGTGTATAAATACTTTTATAAGCATTAATAATTTTTGTCTATTTTATTTTATTACCTGAAAAATACAATATTTTCATGTATCCCTTGCAATGCCCTCAAAGACCACTAGGAGTATCTGTACCTGAATCCTGTATCCTGAGTTAATGGATGCCTACATAAGATTTTTCTGAGGACTTTCATAAGGTTTCTTCTCTACTGGTCTTTTTTAAAGGGGTGCTAGAATGATTCTATAGGGTATCTGGTCCTTCAGGTCTCTAATAGGGTGATAGAATGATTCTATAGGGTATCTGGTCCTTCAGGTCTC
>NW_015151306.1:175992-177802 GCF_000732505.1 Cyprinodon variegatus | reverse complement strand
GAATCTCTCAGGTCATCCTCTATCTGAGGAAGTTGAGGTCTAACAGCTTCTCCACGCGTCTAAAATTACGTTTATTGGAAGGATTATGGTTTATTTTCCCAGAAATTAATTTCTAACTCCTTTATTTTGAAGCATCAGATGAGCTTATTGGCGAACCTCGAGTAATTAAATCTCCAAACACACTCAGTCACATCAGGCTTCGCTTAAGAAAATCCCTTTATTGTCCTAAAATGGGCAAACTGTGTGACATTTTTTCACTAAACCGATTCAAACAGAACACAGGCTGTATCTGAACACCCTAACCCCTAAATCCCTCCATCACTAAAGATACACCAAAGATAGAAGCACAGTCAAACCTACATTTCGGATGTGAAACACAGTACAAATACACATTGTGGATTAACAGATCTATCCTCAAGCATCACAAGACAACCATCACACTGCAAAAAACTGAAATCTAATTAAGTAATTTTTGCTTAAAATAAGGTTTTTTTTAATTGAGCAGTTAAGTGAGACACTTTGCTAATAGAACAAGATAATTTATATTTAAAACAAGAAAAAAACTATTCCAGTGTCTTTTAAGTGCATAATATCTAATTATCTTACTTTAGGAGTAAATATACTCATTCCATTGGCAAATCGTCTTATTTACCTACTGAAATTAAGGGTAAATACACTTAATTTTTTTTTTTTTTAGTGATTTCTAGATTGTTTTTGCAGTGCACCACATCAGAAGGGTTGCCAGATGTCACTGACTAGCGTTTTCCGTCCCAAAAAAATGTTCATTAACCGCCTAGATATATGAAATCTCGCCCAAAATGAACCAAAGTCTATTGATCTCTAAGACCATAAATCTAAAGAAAAGCATTTTTTACATTTTCCTGAACTGCCTGATTGAGAAACATCCCAACCTGGGAAACGTTAGCCTTTAGATGCAAAACCCTATCATACAGCGCGACATATTTTTGCAAATTATTCAAACATAAATTCTCCAAATATCAAAGGAACTTCATAGTTTGGTTTAAAGAAAGCATTTTATTTTTATTTTTATTGGGATGGGAGTCAGTATTAGTAACGATCACGTGATCGGGACGGTACAGGATTAAACATTAACGTGAGCAGACGGGAGCGGGAGCAAACCAATAGTAACTAAAAATAACTAGGATCTAGGGTTGTCAAAAGTATCGATACTCAAAAAAGTGTCGATACTGAAAGGTTGTATCCGGATACAATACTCTTTTTCAAATGCATCGATACAGTGCCACCATCAGTGGCACCTGAACAGTCATTCATCTTATGCGCAGATTAGAGGAAAATGCACTTTCAGAACACTGTGTGATTGAATAATAATACTTTTCGGTTTCAGACTTTTTTCAGTAACAGGTGCAGCTGCTGAGAATTATTTTGGTTTTTTAACTGGTTTGGCTAGTGTCACTGTTATGTGTGTAAAGCATAGCCAAGGAAGGAAAACTTAATTTTAATTTTGTTTAAAAAAATTAAGTTTTTTTTTTATCAAACTTGTTTAATATTGTGCACTGCATACAACATCAAAATATTGTTTATTGTTTATTTATTTATTGTATTTTGTTTATTAATGAAAAAATTGCTGTTGAATTTTGGAGTCTTTGTTTTTATCCTTGTGGTATCGAAAATGACATCGAGTATCGAGTTGAAAAGTTAAGTATCGTAACAACCCTACTAGGATCGATGCCAAAAAATAAAATAAAATAGAAAGAAAAAAAAAAATCCAGTACTGGCGCCGCCATTTTGTAGTTTTTTTCCTTGAAGCCTACACTATAATGCGAGTCAA
>NW_015151306.1:172412-175096 GCF_000732505.1 Cyprinodon variegatus | reverse complement strand
GAGTATTTTTTAACACAAGTATCTGTACTTTTACTCAAGTACGGAAAGTGAGTCCTTTTGCCATCTTTGATTAACATTGATTTTAACATTTAACCTTTCAACAATCGTACTAAAATCTGACCTGTGATGCTAAATGTCTGAAAACAGTGACTGGTTTTACAGGTGAGTAAGGGGGTCAAAGGTCAGTAAATGTCTACAGGAGCTCTGCTTTAAACATGCTGTGTAAACTCAACAGTAATTTGGTAGAATGTTTCATTTAAAGTCCAGCTTTATACTGATGACGCCATCATTTACTCGTTTAAGGGTGTCGTCATTTCTGCCACACCATAAAGTTGCTTCTAAATGTGAATCAGACTAAATTAATGTGGAAAAAACACTTTATGAAAGATGTTTAATCCAATAATATCTGCATATTTAGGAAAGATGCCAGCTGCTCTGCTAAGCACCAATTAAACAGTGGATTAAAGTTGGGCTTTAATTTATCAATTACATATTTAAACTTTGTAATAGAACAGCAGAGATCAGGTTTATTAAACACCTAAAGTCTTTTACTGTCACAGCTCCATCTTTAAAGCTCAAAGGAAGGTTTTAAAGCCAGTGATTAACAGGAGCAGAAATGCAGAGGAAAGCAGGAAGGTTGGCAGGTTGCTGCTCAGCAACATTCCTCCTTCTGTTTAAAGCAGGTCTCACCTGCTGATTATCAGCTGCATCACGCAGGTGAGACACGCAGTCTGTGCTCCACAAACACTCAGAAATATGGATTAAAATCCTGTTTAAATCTTTTCCAACTGGAGATAATCATTATGATTTCACACTGAAACCGAAGGAAACAGTTTGTGAGTTTATCTGAATGAGAGAAAAACAGAGACACAAACTGGTCGGACGGAGAGAGGCTCGTCAGGAACGAAGAGAACGAGGAAGAGCCGCATTCTGCTGCTGGGTGTGAGGCTGACTCATTAGGACCTGAAACAGAAAGACGGCAGCAATGAAGCACAAAGCATGAAAATATGAAACAAACAGAAAGCAGCTGAACAAGACGAACGAACCCGTGTAAAAATGTGTGGCGGAGCAGGAAGAACCACTCTGTGCTCATGGAAGAAAGAGATATGAGCCGGACATTTTAGGACTCAGTATATTATTTATTTTATCCATTCCAAGCTTTAACAGCCAAATAAATCATTTATTCTGTAAAAACGCATTCAGCGCCTCTGTTAGAACAAAATGATCAGATTGGTCCTTAAAGGAAATGAATGATACCATCAGCTCATATTCCTGCAACAGATTAAGAAACAAGAAATTAAACAATGACAGCAACAGTAGCCAAATTAATGCATTGAATAAATGCAATATTATTAAATCATTGATTTAAGGAACAGGCCTCTTATTCGATGGCATCAGTTCAGTGGGACTCTCTTAGCATGAATCCATCATCTGTTCTGTCCAGCTTCCCTCGCAGATGTCGCCCCATCATGATGTCTTCTGTTGCAGATTGTTTGGAAAGATTACAGCAGGATTTATTATTTCTTCAAACCTATTAAAATATATTTTCAAATAGAACATCTCTGTCAGGATCTAAATGCCATTTTTGTTTATTACAGCTATCAAACATTGAATTGTCATGATCCCAGCTTCATGTGATGTGATGTCATGATGGAGGCTTTTCCTGCAGACGTGTGTGTGGTTCAAATATTTAGATTTTATAGTTTTAAAATATTTTTTTTTACATTTAAGACAGGAAATTAAAAAAAAAGATACATTCACTTTGCAGAACAAAACCCCAATGTTTAAAAGCTCAGAGATTCTGACCCCTAGTGGGGTTATGGACGTACTACAAGTGGCCATAAATTTTTTTTTTTTTTCTAAATAGAGATTATTTCCAAATCTTCTGTGCTTTAGGTCCCTCTATGCATCTGCTCATCAAAAGGAGAACAAGAGAAACTGCCTGTCAGCTGAGGGTTTTTTTTTTAATCCTTTGAAAACCGACCATCGGATCTTATTAAAGCACTTTGGATGATATGGAAGCAAATCGTTACCATATTTAAAGTGAAGAAGCATTTTTTAGAAAGGCTTTTTCATTTTAGGAATGTGGCTGCATTGTTTGACTCATAAATGAAATCAGTAATCAATAATCCTGTTTGCATTTTCTTCTTCAACACCGCTCATCCTTTTACTTAATTGAAAATGAAAAAGAAAAAGACATTTGAGATTTATACCCCAGCAAATACATACCAAAATTCAATTTCAATGTAAAATTTGAAAATGAAAAATCATTTCCAGAAATTATTTTTCATTTTAAGAATGTGGCTGCATTACTTGGCTCATAAATGAAATTAGTAATCAATCATCCTATTTCCAGTTGATTCTTTAAGGCTGCACATTTTATGCCATAATCAAAGAGAAAACACAGCGGACATTGCTTTTTCGTTTTCGTGGTCTGCCTGCAAAGTAACGTCTGTCGCTACCCGATCCGTACCGGTAGCACGATCCGTACCATCAGCTCATTTGCGCCTGCGCGAACAGAATAACTTCCGGGTCGCCAAACAATAATGTAATTACGGCACTGAAAAAACTTTATTTATATCTTTAAATAATTAAAGAATACTAAACTACATCGTAAAAACAATATTGAAGACTTTTCTGGAAGAAATGGATGCTTTTTAAATTCAATCCATTGTATTGCTTGA
>NW_015151306.1:162805-171006 GCF_000732505.1 Cyprinodon variegatus | reverse complement strand
ATGTTTTGGGTGTACTATTCCTTTAAAGTTACAAGGGGGGAACAGACTATAGCAGGTCACCTGCTATAATCAGCGCTCCCTACCAAACAAGATGGGTAGCCCAGTCAGCAAGGACCTGAGGAAGAGCGTTTGCTGACGTCACTCTGCTGCCCTGCCGCTCAGAATGCTTTTTCGTTCTGAGTTGTGGACAGTACTTTGCAGGCAGACCATGAAAACGAAAAAGCAATGTCTACTGTGTTTTCTCTTTGATTATGGCATAAAAGTGCAGTCTTAGAGAAGAAAATGAAAATGCAAATAGGATGATTGATTACTAATTTCATTTATGAGTCAAACAATGCAGTGAAAGCATGATAAAGCATTTCTGGAAATGCTTTTTCATTTTCAAATTTTACATTTCAAATTGAATTTTGGTATGTATTTGCTGGGGCTCAAATGTTGTTTTCTTTTCCATTTTAATTAAGTAAAAGGATGAGCTTTGTTAAAGAAGAAAATGAAAATGCAAACAGGATGATTGATTGATTTATGACTCAAGTAATGCAGCCACATTCTTAAAATGAAAAAGCATTTCTGGAAATGCTGTTTCACTTTCAAATTTTACATTTGAAATTGAATTTTGGTATGTATTTGCTGGGGTACATTTTGAAAAATAAATCTCAAATGTCGATTTCTTTTCCATTTTAATTAAGTAAAAGGAGGAGCAGTGTTAAAGAAGAAAATGAAAATGCAAACAGGATGATTGATTTATTTATAAGTCGAACAATGCAGCCACATTCTTAAAATGAAAAAGCATTTCTGGAAATGCCTTTTCATTTTAAATATAGTAACGATTTGCTTCCATAGGATGAGTCCTCTCCTTTCTGGGTTAAATTATGTTTCGGATCAGAAAAATCACAGCAGACCCAGAACGCTGCTTCATCTAACCTCTCTGGAATCACCTGTCTGCCCATTAACCTTCTGACCAAAGCAGCTTCTATCATGCAGCTAAACCAGACCCCTCAAACCTCCATCCCACTCCCCATCTCTGTCATCATCCCCTCCTCCAGCTAAAATACATCTAATTTACCCACCTAATCCAGATTAGCAATCTCTCAATCCTGCCCATTTTCTCTGAATCAGTGAATCAGGATTATCTTTATTGATTAAGTGTGAGTCTGTTCAACTGTGATTATACCTGCCTGTTGCGTGTCAACATTCATGTTTTTCTAAGTATTTTATCTAATTAGAACAATTCTGTCAGAATAAAAAGTCATCATAATTTTGCATGTAGCAAAGATTTGGGAATGAAATGATTTAAGCAATGCTTCTTCCTGGCCGACCTCCTGGAGAAGTAATCTCTATTGGTAAGCTCCACCTCCTGTAACCCTAAGTATATCTCTGGTTTGAGTAAGATGAAAATTTATTTAACACATATACTTTATGAAGTGTTATTTAAAGAGTGTCAGGGATTGGGGTTGTGGCTGGGTTATTTCCTCATCCTTCAGCTGCTTCCACCAGAGGGCGCCACTCCTGGGATTTGCTGCTGGGCTGAATCATCAGTTGCAGGTTTAGTCCTTCTACACCTGCAGATCATCAGCCTCATTACCTGAGCTGTATAAGAGGAGCAGGACTCCAGACACTATTTTCTGGAGTGTTAGAGACACACACTAAAATCCTCAGCGTCTCAGAGCTGTTGGAAATACTTCATGTCACTAATAATTTGTGTTATTTTCAGCTCTCTGTTCTGAGAACCAAGAAGTTACCAAGAAGTTAACTGGATTCATCTGAGGAAATAAATGTGATTCAGATCCGGTTCAGTCAGAATCAGGAGATATTTATTTATTTGAAACTGAAAATGAGCGTAAATATCTGAATTGATCTGAGATCAGCAGAGAGTCAGATCTATAATGCTGTGGTGTAGTTTCCACTAAATGCTGCATCAGCTCCAAACCACTTCCTGTTTTATTGTTGTACTTATTTAGTGGTCTCATTTTAGACAACTTCACTTCCTGAGTGATATCTTTCTTTCTGATCAAAATAATAGAATCAAAGAAAAGTAACATTAGGAATATGGAGATGTGAAATTCATTTCTACAAATCCAGAATGTTTATTCTAGATATGAAGAATGTCATTTTGTTTGAAATGTTCATTTCAATGTTTTTCAGATATCAGAAATACATATTCAGACAAACTAATACATATCAAATTGGCTTGTAATAGACTGATACTTGTTATGACAATAATATCACGGGGGAAACTTGTTTTCTATTTGAATAGTAGTGGATTAATGTTTTATATTTAGGTGCAATAACCTGTCAGCAGATGAAGATGAAGTATAAAAACATTGTTCCAACAGGTAGAACCTGTTCATCATCTCATGGGGTTCCTCCTCATTTTATTTCTGTCTTCCAATACACAGTAAATACTGAGTGTCTGTCTGACTGTGCAATAGTTTTCTATAATGCTGTTATCACACATCAATACTCTCTCACTGTCACTGATATCCAGTTCTATTAAACTGTCATGATCTGGCCTGTTTGCTCTCCCTTTATTACCGTAGTAATTCCTTTCACCTGTCGTTTTCCCTCCCTGCCTCAATTATAATTTATTCCCCTCACCTGTTTCCTGTTGGTTATATTAAGTTCAGCCTGAGCATTCAGTGCCAGATCATTACTTGTCTTTCTGTGAGTCTTTCTGTTCAGTTTTAGTTCATGGTTCATGTCCTGGATCCTGGCAGCCATTGGAAAGAGGTTTTAGTGTTTGTCTCGTCTCCTGATCGTCCACTGTTCCTCCCCCGCGGAGTCCTCTGGGTTTTTGGCTCTATATGTGGGGGGGTTCAGTTTTTATCTCAGTAAGCCTGGCTCCAGGGAGGAGACCAGTTTAAAGTCCTGCATCAAGTTCTGGTTCCACGTCCTGTCTCGGCTACCCTCTTCCACTGAGCCTGCCTAATCATCTTCTGTCAGATGATCGTGGTCACTTACCTGTGTTTCTCCCACAGAGTTCTGTGATTGGGCGGTGCCCCGCTCCCCATCCTGCAGTGTCCGCGAGCCACAGCTCCACTTTAGTTTTCTTTATTTAATAAACATTTTGAACTTTCCTACTGACTGTCTCTCCTTGAATACTGGGTCCATCTGTCTTCGGTTAATGAAATAAATACCTTAAAAAAGTCTGTAATGATGCTAATGTGAGAATGGATGAGGTGTATGTGATGGATTGATACGTTGGCGGTCACTGAGATAACTTTCTGAATATAAAGGACATCTGTTTTATTCTCTCTGAATTAATGCCGCTCATTCTTTAATTAGATTCTGCTTAAAAGGATCTGCTATGTTTTTATTTTTAACATCTAATATCTCTAACCGGACTAGTTCATCATTTTTTTTTTTATTGTTCTCACAAAATTAAAGCAGAATTTTCCTGAGTAAATCGTAAAATAATAAGGTTAAGTAATCTTTCTTCATGAAATGGAAAACTGTTCTTTTCCCTTATTTCAGGTTTAAACAGTTTTCAGTAAACCTGATACGTGAAACGGAGCCCAGCTCTGCAAAAAACACTGTAAAAAAAAAAACTTTCTTACTAAAAGAAAAACTACAAAATGAGTTTAGGCTTTTTTGAACTCAATTAAAAAAATCTTTACAGAAAAACATATTTTCTAACATAATTCATAGATAAACAGTTTAATGGTTTACACATTTTGATTACCATCTAGGATAAAGATAAACCATGATCAGAAAATAGAGTTACAACAAAATCCGTCATGTTTACATACAGTATGAAACAAATATGGTACAGAAAAAAAAAGATATTTAAAGGCAATCTGTTCAGCATTATGACATCAAATCTTGCAAAAAAAAAAAAAAATGCAACTACATATAAGTAATATGAGACATTTTACTGTTTAATTCTTATTGACATGAATATTATCAAATATTTGTTAAATATAAAACAAGTAAATTATTTTTTCTTAAAAGGTTAATGAACTAAAATGAGGTTAAAAAAAGAAAAGTTAAGCATTTATGAGTAATGATAAAACTGACTAAGCAAACAAAGTAAATATTCGGTTGTGAGTTTTTGAGCTGATCTTAAATATCTTCTGCTTGTGGGGAAATTAATGCTCTTTAGATTTAAGGAAAAGTTTTATTTGCATTCTTTAATCAGAAATCCCAGCGACTCTCTCAGAAAAGGATGTGTTTCCATCAATGATTGATGCAAAACCTAAAAATAAAATCATTAATTACATTTTGCATCAAAAGCTTGTATGCTCACTAAGTTGTTTTTTGTTTTTTTATCAATGATGCAGGCTAATTCACATGTTTTTGTGACATTGTAATAGATTACTCAGAATTCACATGTGAATCGGAAGGAAACAGGGATACAGACTAAAGTCAACTGCTTGTAATTATCCAATCCAATCCACTTTACGATTTAAATAAACACAAGGTTTCCAAAGTGCTACACAAAAAGATAAAATAGCTAAAATAAATAAAAGTAAATAAAATAAAATAAAAGCACTGCCCACACAGGATAGAAATATGCATGTACATAAAATCAACATGGCGTCTCTTATTGTGTATGAAAGACGCCATGTCCTTGTAAAGGAGCAATGGAGCAGGAGCTCAAGGGGAAGAGAGGTGGAGGAAGATGAAGCTGCAGCAGGAGCTGAAAGAAACTATCTTTGAATAAATGAAAGTTAAAGCAGGGAGTCCAGATTTATTTGCCAGGAATCGTGATGAAACTGATGATCTAATTTCTTTACAAAGAGTTTAAAGTGACTGTTACAGAAGCTGAAACCACGCTCCCCCTGTATTTAAAAATAAAGGGTTTCCCTCACCCCTCTTTTTCAAACCATCTGTCCTCTCTGACCAAAGCTGAACTTCACGATCATCTGAGGTGTATCCTGTTCATAATTCTCCTGGTTGTTAAACATAGAGTTTAAAACATAGAGTTTAACAACCAGGAAGGTCCTCCAATGTGTTAAAAACAACAGAGCTCCAACTAGTGCTGCTATAGAGCAGTGGTTCTCAATCCCACAACCCTAGTACTACTGCCTTCTGTACCTTAGATTTCTCACTACAACACACCCGACTGATATAAAACAATTTTAAATGTGCTTTTGCAGCACTCGATGGGTGCTGAGGATTTTATATAATCATTTGAATCAGGTGAACAGGTTTGAGAACTGCTGCCCTAGACTGAGCGAAAGTCTGGTTGCCACTGATTTACGCCTGAATTTGTAGATGCATTGTTACGATAATTGTTGGAGAGTATTAGTGTCCTGGGGAGGTTCCAGTTGTTATGCTGAGTTAGATCCTGAACCGCAGGGTTCTCCCTGGGCACCACTGAGTGTGGTGCTAAAGGAATCAGGCCCTCATCAATAAAATGCTGTTTGGTCTGTAAAAACAGAACGATATTAAGGATCCAACCTAACATAACGTGGAGACTGTCTAGATCTCTGAGCTGAGTCATGTTATTCAGGGAAGATGGGATTCTCATAAACTCTTTCAGATCAGAAGGAAACTTTTTTCTCTTGATGCATCTGTTCAGGATGTGACAGATGGGAGCAGAGATGTCATCAGCTGAACGTTTCAGCAGCTTAGCTTCAGTTTCATTGATTCCATGAGTCACATGATCACAGAGATGCTCCAATAATCTCTTCACTGTTTCAGCATCAATCTCTTTAAAGCTGAATGAACCTGATCTCTCATCTTCTCTAGAACCTTCAAAGATGGACTCTAAATCTTTGGTTCCAGTGTAGGTTTGACAGCAGGGATCAAGATGTTCTACCTTTGAGGTCACAGCTCCTTCTTTTGTAATGTTGATCACATACGAAGGCAAACTCTCTCCAGTGCTCTCAGATAGTTGCAGCCCTATTTCTGGTCCAACTAAACCTTATGACATTTAGATTTATGTTGACAGTAATGAGCCTATGGTCACATTTTTTAACTTTCCAGAGTTTGTAATTGTTCTCGCAAGTTTCGCTAGCATTTGTATAAATGTGATCAATGATCTTTTGAGTTGTAAGGGTTATTCTTGTAGGTTTTTTTACAATCTGTTTAAACCCCAATTTAGATGCAACATTTTCCAGAAGCATACTCAGAGATTCCTTGCCCCAGTCAATGTTAAAGTCACCCATCACAAAAATGTCTTTCTCCTTCTCCTTTGATGCCTGGTTTATCTTCTCATACATCTTCAACAAATATTCCATCTTATTTTTTGGAGGTATGTAAAAACTTCCCAGTAAAACTGGTCTGCTGCCAGGAATCTCCAACTCAACCCAAATGGCCTCCACTTCAAGATTCATCAGGTCGGTCCTTTCTTTAGCTTTAATATCATTCTTAACATAGAGAGCAACCCCCCCTCCATAGCTGTTCCTGTCCTTCCTGAATATCCGAAAGCCGTCAATTTCAAATGTATCTTCAGTAGCTGAATGGTTTAATTTAGTTTCACACAGAGCGAAAACATCGACCCTACACTTTAGTATTATCATTTCAATAGTATCTATTTTTTTCCTGAGGCCATTTATGTTCAGAACAGCCATTGATAGTCTTCCATTAGTTGTTTGTGGTGGAGGTTCTATGGTAACACCTGAAGATGTCCGCTGGTAAGGTTGTCTATCTACATCTTCAGTGTCAAACGGTTTAAGACACGAAGTCATCTTAAATTTTGAAACCGACACCCTGACTGACTAGAAGACCAGGACAGGAGGCCTTTCACAGCTGATCAGATCTACTGGAAGCCTTAAAAGACAAAAATAAAATGTTTGTAGTTAGAAGTTCTTAGTGAGATGCTGCAGTTTCTGATGCAGATCAACCTTGATGCTCAGCTTCTCACCTTCAGGATGGAGGATTTAAAAATCTTTCAGCTTCAAGATTCCTCTCTGGGGTTGTTCAAAGTCTCTGAAATCACAACAACTCAGTTTAATTTTTCTGTTTATTTTCTAACTCAGAGTGTTACAGGAAACAGGTCTGATCTGGATTACCTTAGACTGTTTTTCCAGGATGTGGCTGAGAGGACTTATAGGTGTAGTGTACAATAAACAATTTAATGATCCGACTATTTTTTTACATCAGGATCTCAGTGGTTATATTAAACACCAAAACTTCTGAAAAGAAATGAGAAATAAGGAGCTTTAAAGTCATGCATTATTAACCAAATGAGCTACATCTTCTTATCAAATGTAAAATTATTAAATCTAGCCTATTAGGGCTCATTGAGTGTTAAACCTGAAGGCTGAGGTGGCTGCCATTAAAATAACAAAGCAAACTAGACGACTAACCAAACACATTATTAACAGTTACAGAATAGACTAAATTTAATTTGAAACTAAATAAGCTATCAGCAAAAAGTGGGACATTACCCTGTTGTTATATCATAAGGAATTTATCTTGGATATTATTGTTTTTCATTCAGGAGATTTTTCAATTAACATAAAGCAAAAACAGATGTCAGGGAATTTGATCATAAATTACAGGGGTTTTTTAAGTCCTCACAACAGTTTTTGTTTTGTTTCTCCACCAACATGTTCATCCAGATGATTAAGATAATATGCTGAGATGGAAGTTAATAGAATTTACTGGATGAGGGAGCATTTAGATGCTTTCTCAGTAAGAACATGGAGGAAATAAAGACATCAACATGTCCGAACTGAACCACCTAAACTCAAACTGCTTAACTGATTGAAATGTGCAGAATGAAGAACCTGGACCAGTGAGCAGCTCCTGCTGGTCCATTAGATCAGACTGAAGCTGTGGCAGTATTTCTTCAGCTATATCCCCACATCTAGCAATTATTCAACCTCTTTGTTTAAAATGAGTAAAAGTTTGGCCTCACCTGTCAGCTCCACGTTGAAGTTAAAATTTCTGGCAGACTCCGACTCATCGACTGCTTCTTACCAACGGATCTCCCCTTATATTTCGTTTGGGTCAGTGAAAACCTGAACAGACTGCGTTCCTCCTCCTGCTTTCTGAGGAGTGTCTTCATTTTATACATTCCAGGCAACAAACAAAGGAATTTAACTTACTGTCAACAAGCTGAACTGTACTTTGTTGATCTTGTATTGATGCAGGTATGACGACAGCTCGAAAGCATGCTGACGAGAGCAGTCAGGAGACAACTGGTTGGATTAAAGGCAAACATGTTGGTTCTCTTTTCTGAAGAATCAGAGATCCACCTAATGTAAAAGTCTCACACTGGCTCTCTAGCTTTCACTGCAAAGAAAACTATC
>NW_015151306.1:160049-161577 GCF_000732505.1 Cyprinodon variegatus | reverse complement strand
CTCTTAGTTTTACCTTTTGAAATGTGGTTTGGTTTTAGGAAGAAAATCTGAGGGCTTATAATAAAAACCTACTGAAAGTGATCTCTATCTGAGTCCACTGGATCTGAACTAAAGGCCCTTTTGGTCTTTTTAATCTAATGAGTTCCTGAAGGCATCATGACCTTCATGACTGTCTCTATGTTTCCTGCTCCTTCTATTGCAGCTCCTGGAAGCCAGCAGTTACAGTAAAGCCTCTCTGAAGTTGGACACAGTGTCAGAAGTCACCATAAATCAGAGTCTCTGCTTCATCTTTAAGTTTCATTTCTAACTCAGTGTCTCTGAACAAACAGGTTTGGTCTGGAGCCCATCACACCGGTTCTTTAGGATGTGATTGGAAAGACCTGATGATGCTTAAATAAATGAAACCACACAAATCATAAAAGTTAAATTAGCAGTTTTGATGGCATTTACTAAAACTAAAGGCTGAGAATATCAGCTTTTTCACTGGAAAAAATCGAAATCTAGATTAGTCATTTTTTCTTAAAATAACTACATTTGTTCTTAGATTGAGGAGGTAAAAGAGACATTTTGCCAATAGAACAAGACAATTAAAACTTAAAATAAAAAAAAAACAATTGCATTGTCTTATTTCGAGTGCATATTATCTAATTATCTTATTTCAAGAATAAAAATACTCATTCCATTGGCAAACTTCAAAATCTTATTTGCCTACTCAAATTAAGGGTAAATACACTTAATTTAAGACATTTTTACTTATTACTAGATCGTTTTTCCAGTGTTCAAAGGAAAGTGATCAAATGCAATGAGAGCAGCATGCTTTTATTCATTAATAACTATAATCACAGAAAACATATTCGTTGTTAAAAACCTTCTATCATGTTTGTTGCACCATTTCACTAACTATTGGCCTTAAAAAAAGGACAACAAAACTTGTCAAAATATTCTTCATTGACCAGAATTAAAACCATGCTGACCTTTGAGCAAATTTCATAAAGTTTTCTGTTTATTGAACTAATAGAATCCAGGAACAAAATAAAAACCTGTTCTGATGCAGGTAGGAACACACCTAAGAAAGTATGCTAAGCACTTAAGCAGAGAACAACTACAATGAAAAGCATTCAGGAGAACAATGGCTGGAGTTAAGACTCATAACTAAAGACTCATTTCTTTCATCAAAGCATCATTTTAATTTATTATTCTCCTTGGCATCACATGTTTTACAACCTGAGACTTTACTCACGCATGTTGAGAGAGTGAGCTCCTAGCTTAAAGCAAATAATGGACACCTGATATGTATTCTAGGTAGAGAGGAGGATCTGTGATGCTGTGGGCTAGTTTGTTTTTTTCAGTGTCTTTGGAATTGTGGCACCATTTACTCTTTGAATTATCCAAACATCTTATGTAAAAGTCCAGAGGTTGTAATGAACAAGGTAACTATGGTTCATCACCAGTCCTATAAGCAAAGAAAGGATCCAAAAAAAAGAGCAAACCAACTCTTAATTTAAATTTATTTCAATTCAGTTTATTT
>NW_015151306.1:156959-158086 GCF_000732505.1 Cyprinodon variegatus | reverse complement strand
AACTGCTGTGTGCTGCTGTGATTTAGGACCAATCTCAAGCCCCACCACAGCACCTCCCGGCAGAAAGTCAATCAATCGCACCTCACAGTTTCAAAGAGCTCAGAACAAGCCACAGCTAGCAACCAGTCCACAAGCAGATGGAGCAGGCCAGAGCATAAGGCAGATCAGCCTTCCAAAGCAGACAAAATATAAACACTCCACAGACCTTTGAGAGTTGGCCATTTAGTTGGCCATAAATCCTTAGATAAAAAAAATCCTTAAAATCCACTAAAACAAACAAACAAACAAAAAAAAAACACTAAAACAGACAGGCACATGACAGAGACAAAGGACATGCTGTTATCTTGGAAGGGGGGAGGAGTGCTAACATAAACTTGATATCCAAAATTATATACTTTCTTTATATTAGCATAGTTTTACTGTATTTCTAAATATTCTTATCTGTAATATGAATTTGTGAAATGTAATATATGAATTTGTAAACCATAATATGCTTTCTTTGGGGCATAACCAAAATGTACCACTGACAAAAAACACTGCTATGATGTCATTTTAACTGTATTGAAATGTTTTTGGTATTATATTTTGTCTATGTTTAAACTTCAATAATCTGTAAATTCTCCAAAAAGTATGATTTTTTTTTAACAAATTCTTACTGTCAAATTAACAGTTGGATTTGGTTCAGCGTTTTACAACATATAAATGTACATTTTAACACTGCTATGATGTAATTTTAACCGTATTGTAATGTTTTTTGTATTACAATTTATCAGTGTTAAAACTACAGTAATTTGTAAATTCTCCCAAAAAGTATGATTTTTTTAACATATTCTTACTGTCAAATTAACAGTTGGATTTGGTTCGGATTTTTACAACATATTAATGTAAATTACACACGGCTTCAATGTTTTTGTGTTTACAGTTTTTTATGTCACGATTTTACAGTGATTCACTGTTAATTCCACGGACATTTTTTACAGTGTACTCTTCAAAGCTTCATTATGTTCTGGCTGCAAACTTCAGTTTAAGTCTCATAAATTTAAAACTTAACGAACAAACAGAAGCCAGATTACGGGCTTCTGATTCATCCATTTTAGGTCAAAGCTGATGTTTTTTTTCTGCTTGGT
>NW_015151306.1:152391-156256 GCF_000732505.1 Cyprinodon variegatus | reverse complement strand
AGTGTAGCCCTGTTTCTTAGCAGTGACTAACTGGATGTGCTCCCTTTCATTCTCTGACATGGCTACTGGCTTGGAGCTCATCTGCCTGGCTATGTGTTTCCTTGACGGTGCCACATGTGGAGATGATTAACAGTTACCTTTAAGCATTTATCTCCTTGAAGCCCAGTCGGCCTCAACAGATGGCCGCTTATACTGAGCCTGGTTCTACTGGAGGTTTCTTCCTGTTAAAAGGACATTTTCCTCTCCACTTCCATTACATGCATGCTCTGTCTGTGGAACTGCTGTCGAGGCAATGAGTCAGTGCTATCAGTTGAATAGAAAAATTTGATCCAATCTGACAGTAGGAACTGATTGAATAGTCTTTGTAAAGTTCCTTAAGATGGCATGCATTGTGAATTGGTTTTATATGAATAAACAGAAGTAAACTTAATAGAAATATTTGGAGTAATGTTTTTGTATACATTCAAACTGCAGACCATGTTTATAACATAGAGTTTGCTGCCCTCTGCTGGTCAGTAATTGAGCCCGAATGTTACAGAACATTCAGCATCTTTGTTTTCTGAATTTTTTTTTCCTTTGGTTCAGATATTGTAAATTTAATAGCTGTATGCAGAAGGAGATTTGGTCAAACAGATAATGTGTGTTGGAGCAGGTAAACCTCCAGGATGTCTCCTCTTTAGCAGCAGGAAATAAAAACCTGAGCACCATATTAGTGGAATATCAACACATCCTTCATGTTTATAAAAAAAAACACAAACACTCACACACAAAAAAAAAGCTTTCAGGTAGTTTGGTGAAGGATCAGCAAGGTGAACGTTTTCCATTTAGTCTTTTTCACTCTGACCAAACATTCCCTTAAAGCCTCCCGGAACTCACTGTTTGTATCCCCAATTGGCAAGACACACACACACGAGTGGACCAAGCCACAACTATACAGGTAGAAAAAAATAAACAAAGTCTTAACAGTGAAACAAGAATAAAGTAATTAATCTAAGTTACAAACTTATCTGCATAATAAAAGAGTCTGCAAAATAAATAATGTGAAACTACATAACTCAAAAGTTACTTTAAAGTAAAACAAGCAAAGCATTTTCCCAAAGGAAACCCTCTAATTGGTAGAACCCAGCAAGGTAATCAATGATATCGTCCGGCCATTTTAGCAGGAAATACAGGGACAAACAATGCTGAGTAAAACGGAAAACAAATATCATGAATATACTTTGAAACAAAATAAACAAGTTCAATCAATAGCCGAGAAGTAGCAGCTTTAACATAAATATTTTAATAGATGGAAACTGCAAATTAATACATAACACAAACAAACCTGGGATATTAAGGCAAGGTTGCAAACTAATGTTTAAAGTTAGGCATTATAAATACAAAATAAGAATAAGGGACAAGTGACGAACACAAACTGAACCAATTGTCACACAAACAATCAAACAAAAAAAATGCTACACTGAGACATATTCATAGTATGATACATAACACATTTATAAACTCTGGATTCGAGACATTTGCCCTCACTAGACAGATTAGATTATGTTTATCCAAAACTCTCATCTACAGTATCATCAATATTTGTAACAGTCATGAGGTATTTCATTTTATCATTCATACAATTTAACTGAATGTTGGTGTTGATTGTATTTTAAAGTGAAGCGTCTTACAGAATAAAGATTTTACTATTTTGTTCTCTTGTTTCAAATTCTACATTTTCCACGACGGAAAAGCATTGCTCTGCAAATGCAACAGTCACAGGAAGAGTCTTAAAGATATAATGTTGTAAAAATGCATTATTTTTATTGTGGCATTAGGTGTCCTTGGTACTAGTATCTTACACACAGCATTATACTGTAGATGCAACAAAAGACAACTACATAGTTCTTCCCACCCGGGAACGAGCATATCAGAACATGCAATGTCCTTTAATATGCATTTAGTTATTAGCACCAAAGAACTCCTTTCATTGCCTTATTTATGCAGCATATTTAGAGGTTTGTTTTGGTTAGTTGCATAAAGCTTAGTTTAAGTAGTAGTTTAAGATAATATTTTATGTTATTCTATTAATATTATTTTTCTTTGGAATTTATTCCAAAACACCAAATGAAAAATGCAGAAACATTTAAATCAAACAGAGATTAGTTTTTTCAAGCTTGTATAGTTTTCTGTTATGAAGTGAGGAATGCCCTGAAGAGTTATCTTGGTGGCTTTTATAAAATCCATTTTAATTTAATCCCTAAAAAGACTATTAAATCTCCATTTGTCTTCTTTATAATCTTTTAGTGCACTGAATGATAGGTTTTATTCTGTGACAAAAGCAATGATAAATAATTCGATGAAAATGAACAAATGAAGGTCAGACATTACTTTTCAACTAGGGTTATTACAATACCAACATTTTGGTTTTGGCACTAGTACTAAATGTCATACTTTTAGAGATTGCTCTAACCCACATGCAGAACACACAGGAGGCAGATAAGAATTTAAAGGGTTTATTTAAAAAACCCCCAAAACAAGTTAGAATCAGCTGGAGAACGAAAACCGGAAACTGGAGTTTGACATCCACCAAATCCAGGAAAGAAAGCAAAGTGGTTAGTGCTGTGAAATTCAAGGGGAGTTGATTTGTTTGTTGAGATGTTTGTTAAAATATGTATAATGTGCTTTTCGGACAGCCTAAATCTGAGAAACACGGAAGATGGTGAATTTTAAAGCTGGAGGGAAGATTGAGTCAGGCAGCGATGGGACTGATTATAGATTCTATCCCATATGGATCAGTGAAACGGGGTTGAAAGTTTCTTAGTCATGGACTTTAACAGGATGTCATGTCATGAAAGCAATCCTTTTAGCCCTGTGGTTTATACTGGTTTTTTGTGACCATCTGTTGAGTTCTTGTTCTGTAGTGAGGTTGAGAGCCGCGACTATACTGGACCAGATGTTTTACAGCAATGGATGTGATGGTGACCTGATGTAACTGCAGTCTTTCCTTGATCCAAAGGAAAAAGTGGTGGTTGATATTATAGAGAGACTTCAAATAAAGACAGACCTGATGCAGCAGAGATGTGAGTTATGAGCATACTCAACTCATGGTAGGAACTGACTAAAACTCTGGAAGGTGGTCAGCCAGTGTTTAAGTCCAGAGAGATATGGGACCAGGGCCTTTTAGGAACAGTTAATGACTGAATGAGTCCACCAGAGGCCTTGATTCCAGCACAGACTGGGCATGCTGATGCATATTCCTTGACATCCTTGTGTAGATACGGCTACCAGTAAAGTCTATACACTGAAGAAAGTAATGCTACCACATTTAGCATTTACTTAATCATTTTTAGTTGTTTTAACACAATTGTTTTTTTGTCCTACCCTGCTAACCTGAAATAATTGTGTTAAGGTAACTTTATATGGTTAAGTAAATGCCAAAAACGGTTGCATTATAAGAGCTATAGTACAACTAGTACCGTGATGCGCTGACAACTTGGATGAATGACTTCAATAAATCAAGTGGGAATGGACATTGATGGGAACGTAGGTTATGTTGGGTAGACCGTTACTTTGATCAGGTTCTTCCTCTTGGGCCTGGAGGACCTGCCTCTTAAACTCCCGAATTAAAGCTCAAGTGTTGCAGGTAGGAGGAAGGATTGTGGCTGGTTGCTTATTGGAGTCATCAGGTGTGTATTGTTGGGAGAGATCCTCTGATATGATGTGATGTGATAACATCCAGGCAGTAGGAGATGGCTAGATTAAATCAGGAGAAGAAGAGGGACCAGTGGGACTGACAGCAAGCCTCTTAGCTGACTGAAGATATGATCTGTCCAGAACAACGTGGGCTACATTAATAATTGGCAATCCTTTTGGGGAAAGCCTG
>NW_015151306.1:150111-151496 GCF_000732505.1 Cyprinodon variegatus | reverse complement strand
TGCTTCTTTTTCTATGTCTGCTTCTGTCTCCTTGAACCCCAGTGGGCCTCAGCAGATGGCCGCTCACACTGAGCCTGGTTTTGCTGGAGGTTCCTTCCTGTTAAAAGGGAGTTTTTCCTCTCCACTGTCGCTACAAGCATGCTTAGTGTGAGGGATTGCATTTGAGTCAATGAGTCGATGCAATCAACCGGTGTTCCTTAGAAAACTTTGAACCAATTTGACTGTATGATCTGGTTGAACTGTAAAGTGCCTTGAGATGACTTATATTGTGAATTGGCGCTATATAAATAAACTGAATTGAATTGAAATTGAATAGAACAGCACAAGATGTTCAAATTCACATTATTGAATACTCTGATCTGCTGATGACTGTAGAATATTATGGAAAGAAATAGAGAGCCCAAATATCTCATTTTTGGGGCCCAATGAAAGTTTGAGCCCATCTCAGTGTAATGTATTATTACCTGTGATGTTGTATCAATAAGTCCTGAACAAGACCAGACCACAAAATGTTTCCACCATTTTCTTGATGATTCATTTCAAAGGTGCCTGCTTTGTTTATGTGGGAGGAATCTGGCAGAAGTCCAGTTCCTGAATGTTGAGTTGCCTCTCGAAATGATCAGAGAACATTCTGTTTCTCTTTAGCAGTCAACACATCGCTCAACCCTGTCTGACACACTGTGAGTAGAATCTTTAACTTTTCTTTCCAGGCTTAACCAGAACCAGATAAATCAGAACGTATTCAGCTAAAAACATCTTTATTCTAGTTTTCTTCCCAATAATGGTGTCATACCACTGTCACTGCTCAGAAAATATTTCTGGTGTTTGCTGCTCCTGCTCGGCTTTATGGGCTCAGCAGATAAAAACTCCAGATTACTGGGTTTTTGGTCCTAAATTTTGAAAAACAAACAATCAAACTGCCTGTTTGAGAACAAGCAGTGGAGATTGTCTAAGCTCTTTAATCGGATCATCAGGCACAAGGCTGAAATGTTGATCTGTATGGGTTTTGTCACACAGGTAGGAGCCTGTTTTTGTGGAATTTGACCAAGAGCCGTCAGGCAGCATTCCAAGCTCCTCTGCTCATACTGGGAGTTGTTTTAGAACACTTGGCATGAAGACCAGGACTATAAGAAATTATGATATCACAGAAAATCTAAGACCTGTGAGCATCAGGATACGTGCTCCTGTGAACACATAAGTTTCCCTTTTTCATAAAGAATTTGGGATATGATCAAATTAGCTTTTAACAAATTTAGTAATTGGAAGGTTTTAATTTTGTATAAATTTGGCCAAATAATGATTTATTAAATGATAATAAAATGATAAAAATAAAACCACCTGAGGAGCTGGTTGACAGTTGGTTTTTGAATCTCTGCTTCTGTCTC
>NW_015151306.1:147714-149631 GCF_000732505.1 Cyprinodon variegatus | reverse complement strand
TTTTGTATTTGGATTTTTTTATTTTTCTTCAACAAGCTTACAAAAACTAATCTCTGCATTTGGGTCCTCAAGAAACCTCACCCTCCACGTTGACAGTTTTCCTCTTCATTGTCACTAACTAGCCTGCTTTGTGTGAGGGATTGCCTTCGAGTCAATGAGTCGATGAAATCAATTTGTTTTCCTAAGACAGAAAACATTGAATCACTGGAAAAATGATCTAGAAATAGGTAAAAATTTCTTAAATTAAGTGCTTTTATTCTTAATTTGAGTATGTAAACGAAATAGTTTGCCAATGGAATGTGTACTTTTACTCTTAAAATAAGATAATTACATCATATGCAATTGAAATAAGACAATGTAATTGTATTTTCTTATTTTAAGTGTAAATTGTCTTGTTCCATTGGCAAAATGTCTCTTTTACCTCCTTAATCCAAGAACAACTGCACTTATTTTAAGTAAAATTTATTCGATTTTTTCCCAGCTGACTGGATGATCTGGTCAAATTGTCTCTATAACGTTCTTTTGATTATGAATTTTATACTAAATCATTAAGGCAGCTAACTTACTGTGTTGAGCTGGGTAAATCTTAGCAGCTGATATTTGATTAAACTTGAAAATTAGATGTGGGCCGACCAACAGCCATCTTGTGCAACCATTACTGAGGGTTTTTCATGATAAATATGTTTTCGATTGGTCATATTTCTGCTTATATACTGAGTGGGTTATTTCTATAAATTACCTCCAGTTGGTGTGTTAATTCTGGCCCTGCCGCGAGAGCAGAGTATGTTAATATAATAAGAAGAGGAAGGTATTAAACAACTTGTATAACTATTAATAAAGTAATCTGAAGTGTTTTAAAAGAGATTTGTCCACAAAGTGAGTGAGTTTTCCATCATGGTCCCAACTGTGACAAATTTTTTATTTTTTATTTAGACCATGAGAAGCAACTTTACCAAGCTCCTTCAACAAGAGCCTTTCAGCCTGTTTTTCTCCTTGACCTCTGGTCCATCTAACGTTGCCTTCAAAAGTGGCGGCTTTGCTGACAGTGACACATGCGGCTACCTTAGACATCAACTCCTGCTTGCAAAACTGCAGAATGAAAAAAATGATTTAAACGAAAACATTGTTTGTCCCCAGTCCTATATTTGTCCTTTGATTCCTACATCTATCTCTAACAGCATGCAATACTGTATGAAATACAATCTCTATACATTCTCGAATTTCTTTCCTAAATACATCAAAATAAAACCTCACTAAATTCTATGCAATCAGGATCAGATCCTAAGTGCTGAGGAAAAAGAGTGAAACCACCATACCATAGAGCGACTGAATGACTTTGTATAAATGTAATAATCTATAACTTTGAGATCTGCACATGTTACTATAGTGGCCTCTGCTGTTCAGTTTTAGATTAATAGTCTCTTATTCGAGAAAACAACTACATCCTTAAATTATGACATGTACAGGGTTCCATTTTCACGAAGCAGGTTTAACAAACTCCGATTCAAAACTGCAACTCTAAATTGATCTAGCCTAAAGTTGGGAACTCTGAGTTTTAGGTTTCACAACATCTGCTATCAATTAGTTCAATCAACTCTAAGTAAGTCCACTCAGAGTTGAATATGTACGTGTCAAGTTAAAAAAGCCATTATCAGTGTAGCCCCAAATCAACGAGTCACCATGATGACAGACAGTAGGAAGTGTCTAATTCACTTAACTAACTAATAAATAAATTAAAAAGAATAACTGAGATTGTGTTTAAATGAAAGAGAAACAGCTGCAAAGTAGAGGAAGATGGCAAAGGAGAAGATTGGTGCTCGAGTTAATGCTTTCATGGTCTTGGCACAAAAGACCATCAAACCTGGTTTAATGGTTAATTCTATTCACCTGGCTAGTTCTGCCCAGTTTCTCATTACT
>NW_015151306.1:141769-143769 GCF_000732505.1 Cyprinodon variegatus | reverse complement strand
TATTTGGGTAATCCTCGCCTATTTTGCATACCCAAATGGAAAAGCAAATACATTTTTTAAAGATATGTAGTTGTGGCTGCTTTGTTTATTTAAATTTTGACATGGTGCTATATCTGTTTTAATTGTGCTTTGGTACTCACTGTGTCCATAAAATTATCTTGGTGGTTGAATTGTGGAGAATCTAAGCTTTCCAATGATGTCTAACATGTCTGTATTGGTAAACATTTTATGAATTTTATACATTCTATGTTATTCCCCTCCCGTTAAGGTCCACCGGTGGGTTTTAGGAGGTTACGGATCATTGGTTTCACTCTGGAAACCAATGATCTGATTTAATATCTGTTACAATATAAATTACTAAAACATCCCCTTTAAATCAACATTCTGCTCCTTTGAACATAAAACACATGGATATGTATATACTGGAAACCCTTGCCTTGGTTTAACTCGTTATCCAGTAGAGTCCTGTTTTTTTCAGATCATGTAAAAAAAAAAAAATAATAATGTGAGCAGCCACTGTGTAACCCACACTACAGAACTACACAGCTTTAACCTCCTAAATTAACTTCACCAAATAATCATGGTTAAAAATTAAACACTTCTGATAGATGGAAACTAAGTCAGACCAAACTTCAGGGTGAGAAGTTCCCCTGGAGAAAGGAAGGCTTCAAAAAGATCACAGATGAGAGGAAAGCTACATCATCATGCTGTCTCCAGTGCAGAGCTTGTTCAACAATGGCAGCGGACAGATGTGAGAACATCTGTCTGAACACAGTTCTTCTCTCTGATAAATCTTCCTGATTGTGTCACAATCTGGTTTAATAATGATGCTCCACTTTTTTTTAGTACGGTTCCATTCCAGAACCTTCTATTTGACTTTTGTCTCAGTACTCTTCACTGTTCTTCAGTCCCATCCCTCGATGATACAGTGGCTGACAGATGTAAACACGCAGCATACATAGAGGTCAGACAAAGGTCCACTGTGGACGTTTAGTTTCATATCGAAGTGGTTACCAGTAGGGCTGCAACAACGAATCGTTAAAATCGATAAAAATCGACTTTTAAAAGCGTTGGCAATGAATTTCATTATCGATTAGTTGTGTCGCGCGATTAATGCGTCATCCGCCGCCGCAGTCATCACATCCACTTGACTGAAACGGGTGAAGAAAAAAAAATACGGCAGAGCGAGCCAGCGCCGGAGGTGCAGTGTTGCCAACTCAGCGACTTTTCAGACTAGTGACAAATCTGGCGACTTTTTACGGTGTCACTGGTGGCTTTTGGAGACTCTTACGTGAAAGCATGTATCGTTCCTACTACGATTCATCGATTTTTAAAATAATCGTTAGTTGCAGCCCTAGTTACCAGTTTCTTCTTCTTTCCCATTGTTTCCATTCAACATTAGTTCAACTCTACTCTGTGTGTTAGTTCAAAAACTGTAAACAGGTGAGAAGAAGGCAGGCCTTTGTGGCTGGAGAGTAACAGACTGGACAAAAACATCCAAAAAAAAAAACCATCCACATCAAGATATGATCAAAGAGCCTGAGGTTTTAAGTGAATCTTTTTTTAAGTTACTTCTACAGTGTAGAAAAATGATCCTGGGTGAATTTGAATCTTTTGAATCTTTTGTCTGTCCAGGTCCAGTGTTTGAGCCATGATTCTAAATTTTTACAGACATACTTAGTCCAAAACCAAATTTTTCATTATTTTAATGAACTTTCATCTGTGATATGCATTGAACATCACTATATTATTTTGGGGGATGTGATGTAAGACATAGGTGCAAAATAACTGTGTGACATAATTAAAAATGTTTATTTGACTCGACATGTTAAGCATCCAACACACTATCGAGGAAATATTTTAAGTAAAGGTCTAAATATTTCCAACATATCTGTGACTGATGTTTCCCACCTTTCCCTGTAACTAAGCAAATTAGCTATTTGCAGTGTTGGGAAAGTTCTCTTTCTACGTGAACTAGTTCAAAGTTCAGTTCACACATT
>NW_015151306.1:136872-140868 GCF_000732505.1 Cyprinodon variegatus | reverse complement strand
AACACTGGCTATTTGATCATTTCTATTGCAGCTTGAATTTCCCCCATAAACCCAGAAATTCTCCAGATTCTGAGGAGATGACTTAGCAGATACCAGTAGGTCCATAAAGCTGTAAGAAATTCAGAACCAGATGGTTTCGGCAAGAATCAGGATACTCTGGACCTCTTAAACACATGATAGGAATCAGCTTTATGCTTTATAGAACACTAACTGGAACTGAACCACTGGGAACTGACTGGTTCTGGTTTCTCTGTCAGGCTGACTAAACTCCAGAAGATGGAACATTGGGTTCTAAAGGAGGAGAGAGCAGAACCTGCAGGATCCAACTGTCCATCTATGAGGAGCGACGGGTCCAAAAATATACCACTACAGTTTAATGAAGAACCTGGACCCTCAGACATCAAGTAAGTTTCCAATAGAATCTAAAATCATCTGAAATGATTTATCTTATGCAGCTCTGGAAACAAATGATCTGGTTTAATATCTATTAAAATATAAATTATTAAAACATTCTGTTTAAATCAACATCCTGCGCATTTGAACATAAAAACATGGATATTTAAATATTAGAAACACTGGCATCGGTTTAACTCATGATCCAGTAGAATCTACTTCTCCAAATCATGTTCAGTTGGATCCAACAGAACCATCTGATCATCTCCATCCAACAAGTTACTGACAGGTCCAAAGTTAGTTGTTTAGATCTGAATCTAAATGAACATAGATAGAGAACCAGTGTGTCATGGATCAGCAGGATGGTTCAGTGAAGCTGCTTGTAGAGATTGATATTTTCTCATACTTTATGAACAATTTTAAGAAAAGAAGATCAATTTGTCCTCTATTTATTCTGTCAGCCTAGGAATGCTCTGCTTGTCTTTCCAATAGCCTTAAGTTGAACAAAGATTACAGAAGTACACAGCTTTAACCTCCTAAATAAACTCCACCAAATGTTTACATCTTAGCCCAGATCTACAGTGAGGATCACTATTCACATTTGAACCAATAATTCACTTTTGGAAGAGTGAGAAAAAAAACAAATAGGATTTTTAGAAACTTTGACCCACCAAGAAAATATTGGTTTTAAATACATTGAAATATTACATGATTTACATTCAAATATCTGTATTTGGTTGAAAAGTAAAAGGTGAAAAACTAAATTTCAGATAGTTAAAAAGTCATTGAAAATTGAATTTTTAGCATTATTTGAAAGTCTATTACTTCAAATCAATTTAGTTTATTTCTATGGCACCGATTCACAACACATGTCATCTCAAGGCACTTTCCAGTTCACCAGATCATCCAGTCAGATTGATTCAAAGTTTTCTACCTAAGGAAAACCAGTTGATTGCATCGACTCATTGACTCTTCAGCAATCCCTCACACTAAGCATGCTTGTAGCGACAGTGGAGAGGAAAAACTCCCTTTGAAACCTCCAGAAACCTCCAGCAGAACCAGGCTCAGTGTGAGCGGCCATCTGCTGAGGCCCACTGGGGTTCAAGGAGACAGAAGCAGACATAGAAAAAGAAGCATAGATACAAAAGGCAACTGTCAACCAGCTCCACAGGCGGCCCCGTCCAGGAAACACACAGCCAGGCAGACGGAACCCTAAGGGGTGGTTGAATACTCAGAGGTCCGAGGGCAGAAAAAGAACAGGAACCAACAGAACTTATCAAAGGGAAAGCTAGAGTTAGTCTTGCTGAGAAGTTTGAACAATCTGGCACCAAAGACTTAGGTCCAGAGGCTCAAATACCAGCAGGTGTCGGTGAATGAGATGAGAGCTAATGAGCAGAGGACGGAGCAAAGCAGAGAAGAGCAACAATGTAAAAACTCTGCCTAAAGGTTTCAAAATCATTAAAATTAGATTGATCTTCAAGTTAGAAAAATGAAGGATCTCAGAACAAAGCTGGAATAATCAGTTAGGTTAGAGGACATAAAAGGCTCTGCAGTGAAACCAGTTATCTCTAACGGGGGAGCCTAATTATTACCAGTATGGATTAATAACGGACAGAAAATAGTCAGACAATTACACAGGCGCCTCTGACTCAGCTTCTGATCCTGTGTTTATGCTGGATCATCATAAATATCTTCAGCTTCAATAGGACAGCCCATCCTGTTGGTATTGAAATTTTTCACTGATGAAGAAATGTCTCCACAGACGGAGGGAGAGGAGCAATCCCCAGCATGGAGAAGGATCCAGAACCAGAGCTGGACTACTCACAGCCAATCAGAGCAGCTGTGCAGAAGGTAAGACAGAACAACTCCAATCAGAGCTTCTTTCTATTACCTCAGTTGAAGCAAATCCACATCTTTAGTTTGATTTGAAAACTCAATTTTTCAAAATCTCTCTATTATGAATTATTCCAACTAATTTCCAGCTGCTGTAAATGCACCATCTATGTTAAACCCCAGCAACCTATTGGGTTTGCTTTGAATGGGTTCTGTTTTCAGCCCTTTCGGTTAAATGCAATGAAACTGAACATCTCCGTAAATCTGGAGGTTATTTTGATGCATTTAAATGTGTAGTTTGTAACCTTCTTTGCTGTAAGAAAAGTCTGGGATATTTATTATGAGTTATTTACAACAGCGAATAATTCTGACAATCTTCCAAATGATCAAATCGGTCCCATGTCATTTCCAGACCATTAATTATTATCTAAAAACTTAGGATGTGCTATTAGAAATGCCATTTAAATGTAAACTCTAGCTGCTTCAATGAGCTATTTCTCTGAAGACTGGATAACTTCTTTTAGTTGTCATTGAAAAAGATTCCACAATTCTGAAGAACAATCTCCTCTCTGCTTCTTTTGGAGCTGATGTATTTGTAGGTGAAGATCCAATAGAACTAGACCAATTAGGAAAAGTAAAATAATTCTAAAGAGCTGATGTTGCTGACAATTGCTGAATGTTTCTGTCAGAATTTATTTATCTACCCTGCTTTGGGAATCAGATCAGTGGTCAAATACTGCCGAGTGAACAGAGGCAAAAAATGCTGTCTGACAATTAAAAAGGGTTCTGTTTCTGAGGATGTTTACCATCACATCATGTGAAGGAAGTCACCTCTAATGAATACAGCTCCTAATGCTGCAGATGGTTTTGTTCCAACTTTATCATTAAATTAAGGTTTTTCCTTTCAGTCATCTTCTCTTCTATGTTTCAGCAGATGTTGGCCTGCAGGAGGTTCTAGAGGAACATAAGATCAGTCTGAGGAGGAGATGTGAATGTGTAACTGAAGAAAGTGATGAAACTGGAAGAAGAACCCTCCTCAACAGGATCTACACTGATCTCTACATCACAGAGGGACAGAGTGAAGAGGTTAATACCCAACATGAGGTTCAGCAGCTGGAGAGAGCTTCCAAGATCCAGAACTCCCATTGTTCCTCAATCAAGCGCCATGACATCTTTAAAGCCTTACCTGACCAACATGGAGCCATCAGAGTGGTTCTGACCAACGGCGTCGCTGGTGTTGGAAAAACCTTTTTAGTACAGAGGTTCACTCTTGCCTGGGCAGAGGGCTCAGAGAACCAAGATGTTAGCTTGGTGGTTCTGCTTTCCTTCAGGGAGCTGAACCTGATCAGAGATCAGCTGCACAGTCTTCTCACGCTGCTCCATGTTTTCCATCCAACCCTCCAGAAGCTCCCAGCAGAGAAGCTGGCTGTCTGGAAGCTTCTCTTCATCTTTGATGGCCTAGATGAAAGCAGACTTTCTCTGGACTTCAACAACAGTCTGATTGTTTCTGACGTCACACAGAAAACATCAGTTAATGTTCTGCTGATGAACCTCATCAAGGGGAACCTGCTTCCCTCGGCTCTGGTCTGGATAACTTCCAGACCTGCAGCAGCCAATCGGGTCCCTCCTTCCTATGTTTCCAGGGTAACAGAAGTTCGAGGCTTCACTGATGCTAAGAAGGAGGAGTACTTCAGAAGGAGGTTCAGTGATGAAGAGGAGAAGGCCAGCAGGATCATCTCCCACATCAAGGCCTCCAGGAGCCTCTTCATC
>NW_015151306.1:133013-136103 GCF_000732505.1 Cyprinodon variegatus | reverse complement strand
AACACTGATGATGATGTCTCTCCTGATAGAAACATCAACATCTTCCACTGTCTGATTGAGATGAATGACCTCTCAGTTTATCAGGAGATTCAACAGTTCCTGAAATCAGATAACAAATCAGAAAAGAAGCTCTCAGAGATCCATTGCTCAGCTCTTGCTTACATGCTGCAGATGTCAGAGAAGGTTATGGATGAGTTAGACCTGGAGAAGTACAACACATCAAAGGGAGGACGACGTAGACTGGTTCCAGCTGTTAGGAACTGCAAAAAGGCTCGGTGAGTCCAGATGTCTTTATGGTGTGATGCTGATTCATTTCTATTGTCCTCCTTCTTTTTCTTCATGGTTCTAGTTGTGTCTGGGTGTTTTTGCTCTTTAACTTTTTCCTTCATTGGTTTGACCATTAGGGACATTCAAACATCTAAAGGTTCACCACCTTCAGGACAACGCTAATGCTGTTGATGTTTAGACATTTGGATAACTTAAAAAATATTCCACTTGACTAGTTTTCATTTTTTATTGAAATGATTAGAAAATCTTCAGAATGAAGAAAATCATTTTCTCTAAAGATCCAATTAGCCAGAAACTCATCAGAACCTTTAAACACCTCTCCACTCATTGGACCATTAGTCCAGGATTTACCCTTTTTAGTTTGAGTTTGTTAATTTGAACCAAAATGTGTTGATTTTTATGATTTGATTTGATTATGATTTTAGAAAATGTAATTTCTGCAGGAGCCCTAGTGTCTGTCAGATCCTCCCGAAGCCTTCTCCTCCAAAGCTTACACTTAATCTGCAGCCTTTGTTGAGGCTGTAAGATTTCCTACATAAAGGCGTTTAGAGATATAAGCTTTAACTTAGATATTCCAGTCTCTTCTACTGAGAGAACTCTTGCTGCTTTTCCATAAAAAATGGTGCTTGACCAAAATGTTCGGTCTCCTCCCAAGGTTTGGGTCTTCAGCTCTTTCTTGATGTGTTTAGCAACTGTTTTCCTTTCCAGTCCAACCTTTGTACCCCAGAGGCAAAAGACAGCCCACCACAGAAACGTGGCATTCTGAAGCCTTGGCTGAATTAAATGAGACAATGATGTGGAGAGCAGATGTTTATCAGATGATGATCATCCAGATTTTTTGATTTCATTGTAACTGAATTATTTCTCCTCTAATCACAGACTTGTTGGCTGTTCTCTCTATGTAACTGAATGTGAAGTTGTGGCCTCAGCTCTGAAGTCCAACCGTCATCTGGTTGAAGTGGAAATAGAGAATATCTATGGAGATAGATCGTTTGGAGACTCTGAAACGAAGTGTCTGTGTGAGATACTGGAGAGTTCAATCTGCAAAGTGAAGGAACTGAGGTGATTTTTTTCTGCAAATTAAAACTAAATGATTTAATGAAATGATTCAAAGAGAGCCATAAAGTCCATAAAGTTCAAAACATTTTGAACTTTATGGACAAAAATGAGGAAAAGCATCCAACAAGTATTGATCCCAATGTTTCAGTTTTATTTGGGAAAGATTCAGATTGGACAATATAAGATGGTTTAATTTTCATTTTTTTTCACATCCAAAATGACATCCTTTAGAGTAGAACCAGAACAACATTTACAACCACAAACATGATATAATAACTAGAATATAATATATAAAAATTTACGTTTAAGAGGAAAATACATAAAATCTATTTTGAGGGATTACCTTCAAGTAAATGAGTCAATGCAATACACTGGTTTCATGTATAGTCTGGTTGAATTTTCTCTGTAAAATGCCTTGAGATGACATGTGTTGTGAATTGGCACTATATAAATAAACTGAATTCAATTTAATTAAAATAATGAAACACCAATGGCACGACCAGGTACCTCCACCTTAGCTTTGTCCTACAGCTAGTGTCTGTTACAGTGGTTGTGATAAATTCGATTCAATTATACTTTATTAACCCCTAAAGTGAAATTCAGTATTGGTTCAGCCCGTCCAAGAATGCAAAAAAAAAAAACAAAAAACAAACAAACAGAAAGATATTACACAGATATTATACGTGCGGGATGTGGTGTCAGAGGCCTTTCTACCATAAAAGGTGCTGCCTTTATTTAAAGAAAAAGCACAGAAAGAAATATCAATAGGTGAGGGGAGGAAAAAAAATCATATTTCATACTTTATCCTTAGCGGGATAAAGCTTGAGTCTACAAAAAAACGTGAGCACATACAGTAGTAGACATTCAAAATTTTCCCACTTTCCATGATGGGCCCTTGGCTGGTCCTCTGCAATTCGATTTTAAACATTGATGTTTGTACTAGAATATTCTTTCTTTCATTACTTGTGAACATTAAGATCTAAAGAGAATCGTCATCTCCTGGAGAGACCCTGTAATTAAGTCAAAGGGTGGAGTCAAAGTAAAAATATATGCAAGAGGGGATCACTCCAGTGGCTGGAAGTTGGAGGTGATTTCGCTGGGAGTTTTTTTTATTATTATTATTATTCTTTATTTCGAACAGCAAGAGAAAAACAAAAAAAAACAATAAAACAATGTTTAAAAATATTGGAGCGAAAAACAACAGACAAGGTACCCTTCTTTCCCTAGTTAATATACCTCTATTACATGTGCAAAAAGAAGTAGGAAGAAGTAAAACTTTTGTGCTCCTACCCCTTTAATTCTTGTATTTCTTCGATTTACAATATTTATAATTATATTGCTATATATATCCATATAAATACATACCTACCTACACATATACATACATAAATGTGTATACACATATACCTTCATACATATATACAAATAAACAAAACAAAAAACACAAACAAAACTTTCTACAATGCTTCTCTATACCTAATGAAAATAATTTCTTTGTAAATTTGCTTTAGGTTCTCATTTAGTTTAGTTGCAGGGAAGTGGGCTGCCATTCGGCTGGCTTTTGACTGGGAAGGGCTATCTAGGATTATTATTGTGCTCCTCTATTATAAGGAGAAATATGCTGCTCTTGCTTTACAAAGGGTCCTCCTATACAGTAGTAAACAATTTTTCTAGACTAGGAAGGACTCCCGTAGGCCTGTGGAGCGATATTTTCTCTCCAGTTTCCTAGCATTTTGCTTCAAA
>NW_015151306.1:131454-132748 GCF_000732505.1 Cyprinodon variegatus | reverse complement strand
TGTTCATTAGAATGTATTACACATCTACTTCATACACACAATAGTTATTTCAAAGACATTTATTATTGGCCTCCATCTAAAAAGCAGTTTTGCTTCCATTCACATTTCTCTTAATCTGCTCTGATCCAGCATTCTGTAAAAAATTAGATTCTCCTATGATGGCCATTTGTGGGCTCCCCTCAGGTGGAGGGTGTCTAAAAGTCAATATCTGTCCAGCCACCAGACTTCCCAGTCTTCTGAGCACCTGCAGTCTCTTTGAACCTAACACTCTGAGAGCCATTTTGATGGTTCTGATCTGGAATCTGTTTTCTATGACTTTGGACTAAAAGTTCTTTTGGTTTATCGGGGAAGAGTAATATGTTCAGGAGCATTCAGTAAAACTGAGCTTCCATTTCTTCTTAAATAAGTAAAAAAAAAAAAACTCCATAGAACATATTTCCACTCTTCCAAAATAATTTGAGCAGGTCATCCTACATCCAACATAGAGCAGATAATACATACAAAGTTTACATTACTCTCCTACATATCCCAACAAATAGTACTCTTTATTTTTGCTTAAATAAACAAGTTAAATCATTAATTTCATATAAAAAATATATATACTGATCTATAAAGGTTGTGAGTACTTTTGACACCTTGTCTGAAGAAGGTTTACAGCCAAGTACTGAGAGCCTGGCTCACCAGTACAGCATAAGAACAAACAAGAGAGATAAAAAAAAAAAAACCTTTAACCAGCATATTACATTACATATTTTAACTGGCTGATTACTAAAATATGATTCATCTTAAATGCAAAGAAATTTATTTCAATAGAATTTTTGTTAATTGAGTTTTGAAAGTATGTATTTTCAAGACTACACTTTCTGTTTTATCTTAAATAATATATTATTATAATGGGTAAATTAATACAAAATTTTTACAATTTGGCTAAAATGTTTTTTGTCTACTTCTGTTTTTTTAACCAAAACTCATTGGGGCTACCTTAGAAACATCTATCACCGGACTGAGCCCATTTTCTGGGGGTATCCCAGCAGTAAGCAAGATGAGGGTAAAAAAGCATCTCTGTCTGAGTCTCAGTAGGGGTCTAAAACCAGTATAATGGACTGAAACCAGATTAAAAACACTTGCAATGTTCTAGCCTTTAAAAAGCTCTTCATCCATTTGGAAAAAAGATATTTTAACAAGGAACCAAGTTATATTGTTCATTAGAATGTATTACACATCTACTTCATACACACAATAGTTATTTCAAAGACATTTATTATTGGCCTCCATCTAAAAAGCAGTTTTGCTT
>NW_015151306.1:129175-130219 GCF_000732505.1 Cyprinodon variegatus | reverse complement strand
TGTTGCAGCTCTGCTCTTGGTCTGGTGGAGACTAAAAACACACCTTGATCTGGACCTTCACGTGTCATCAGAACATATTCTGGTTCTGCTTGGTTTAACTCATTCAGTCAGTGTTGTGGGATCAAAAATTATGCATCAGTTAATCATGTTTCTGCGACTTTTACGTTTAGCCAAACTTATTTTCTACATTTTGATGATTTCTTTGTATTCCAGTTTTAATCTGCAATCTTTTTATTCTTTTTTCAGATTGATCAACTGCAATTTTTCAGAGATCAGCTGGGATTCTCTGAGCAAAGCTCTTAAGTCTAATCCATCCCATCTAAGAGAACTTACTCTGAATGGGACCATGTTGAACACTGGAATGAAGGATCTCTGCAGGTTTCTCCAGTCTCCCCACTGCAAACTAAAGAAATTGAAGTAAGATGTGTCACAGATTAATATTTTCTCTTCACCGGAATGGCTTCTTATAATCCTATCTCCAACTTAAGATAAGTGGATTCCGTAAAAGTTTAAAAAACAATCTGGATTCACATTGAGTTTGAGGCTTTATATAAGCAAGACCTTGTATTGCTTGGAAACATGCAAATCGATACTGAAACTTGCATTTTCCCAAGCAATACATGACCTTCCCTGGAGTGGAAGCAAAATGTCTTCAAACCTTGGAAATCAAGTCCAGTGGATTGTTTTTTAAACTTTTACTGAATTACTATGACCTTGATGACTAACAATCTTCACTAGTAAGATAAGTGGAAACTCTATAACTTGGCCTGATGGTTTGGCTCTACTTTGCCGGGCCAATGGCAGCTTTGTTTCCCCCATGTAGAACTGGGCCCTGTCATCCTTGACTCCAACAGCTTATCCAATGTTTCTTTGCTGGTACCCGGGGAAGTGTTCTTTGGGGTGAAACAGTCATATGCAGTGTTGGGCACGTTACTTTGAAAAAGTAATTAGTTATAGTTACCAGTTACTTCTCTCAAAAAGTAACTGAGTTACTAACTGAGTTACTCCACAATAAAAGAAACCAGTTACGAGTAAAAGTAACCA
>NW_015151306.1:124865-128621 GCF_000732505.1 Cyprinodon variegatus | reverse complement strand
GGAATCTCACTATACATCAGCTATTCTCATCCTCCCCTCTCTCATGACAAGGCGCGCACGAGTCCTATCAGGAAAAAAAGGTTAACTGTGCGACCTGAGTAACGTGCAGTAATGGCGTGTCGGCAATGGTAACTTAGTTAGATTACTTAGTTAGATTACTCGTTACTAAAAAAGGTAACAGCGTTACTTTCAACGCGGTTACTCCCATCACTGGTTATATGTGTTATCGGCTTGAAAGCCACTGGGAGCTAATTTTTAGAAAATAAAGGCCTTAGTTTGTCTGAAACTCAGCAACATATGGAATGGGTCTGGGTTCTGCTGTGGTCCTGTTTGGGTTTCTGTCTGCTTTGAGGAAAGCCCAGTGAGAAGAACCACATGCTCTATGGTTCGTCTTGTGTGTGATTTCTCCCTGTTGAAGTCAGCAGGTCTTTAATGGAGCAGCTTGTTGTCATTAATATTAATTGCGATATCTTTAGCTGGTTCTGTTGGACTGTTCTAAACTGCATCCTGTTGGATCAGCTCACATCTTTCCATTCCTCATCCAGAATTAGGAGCTGCGGTTTGTCAAAGGTCAGCTGTGCTTCCCTGGTCTCGGCTCTGGAGTCAAACCCCTCACATCTGGAACATCTGGACCTGATGTATAACAAGCTGAAGGAATCAGATGTTCAGCAGCTTCAGGATCTCATAAAGAATCCAAACTACAAACTGGAGATTCTGTAAGTAAATGGTTGGATTGAATCCATCTGCTTGGATCAGGATTGAAACACCTGCTGATCTTTATCCAGGATGTGCTGCATCACTGACTGACAGCTGATGGAGAGAGAGGCTGGAAACACTGATTGATCCCCTCTGTTCATTATTCTTCTCTCTGCAGGAAGTGGGACTCATGATGATCTTAGTGGAGGAGAGAAGATGATCTGTGTCCTGATGATCCACAGAGTTTGAAGCTGCAGCAGTTTAAGTTTGAATAGACTCTGACTGGATCCTGATGATAAACTCTGTGTTTAGAGATGTTTCTCTTATTTGTTTGATCTTCTCTGTTATTTAATGTCTGATATTGTTTTTTCCCTTTGGAGCAATGAAGATAAATTTTAAATTAACTCCATTTAGTAGCTCCATTGTTTGTTCGAATTCGATTAAACTCCTTAACTTTTTTCTTTGATTAATTTTGAGCATGAAAACCAGAAATCTGAAATAAAGCTTATTATTAAAGTTTTAAGGCAGCAGGTGTGTTTTATTGTGATGCAGTTTTTTAATATTTATTATTTCATTTTCGTTTTCTGCACAGTTTTAAGTGGTTCTGCTCTTCAATATGTTGCTGCAAACAGCTCAGTGAGGAAATTATGGTTTCTCAGGGAATTTCTTCAGGATTTTCAGTCAGATATTTTTGATTTTCTTTTTTCTGATTTTCAGACATCAATGGATGAATATCAATTTTAATCTGTTCCATCATCCCTTTTGGTGAGCTTAGAAACACTTCCTGGAGCAGCTCAGAGACTTTCACATCTTTGGAGGATTTTCTCTGGCCTTCCTGCAAAGCAGTTCTGCTTTTATTAGATGCATTTCCATTACTGTCCTCTGGGGGGCGCTACAGGCCCAAGTGGTGCACCAGGAGCCGGACGAACAGCTTTGAACCCTCAGCTGTCCAAGAACTTCACTCTGGTCCTCCTGTTCCAGCACATCCATCCCCAGCATCTTTAAAGCCTTTGGACCTGCTGATGTGAACTATTGGACGGCCTCTGAAGAAAACTTTGATATCTTTAAGTTCTTTAAATCAATTTTTATCAGATTTTCCCCCTTTATGACCAAAATTTTTTTCTGCTTGTCTGAGAAGCATCTCTAGGGAAGATACTGGGAATGTCCCCCTATTCCATCCAATTACCAGAGAGACATTTCCTTCTGTCTCCATGGTGTTACATGGTTTCACTTGTGGATCCTGCTCAAATTTAAAACCATTTTAGTTGGTCAGTTTTAAACAAGCTGTGGAGCCATGCTGGACCTCAGATAGACTCAGGAAACTCTCTAGAGGTCCAAATGCCAGGATTCTGAATCTTCCCTTCTCTGTCATTGAGCTCTAGTTTCTCAGCAGGTTGAGCCTCTCTGTAGAGCAGAGCCTGTGTTTTATTAAAAGGTCTCTAACTTCCAGCAGCAGATAGAGAATAGGAAATATCCAGCCTCAATCAATCCATCTGATTTACTTTTTATTGACCTTTCAAGAGCCTTTGACTCCATAGACCATGCTATTTTAAAACGCAGGCTACTCCTTATTATAATCATCTAGAAAACCGGTCCCAGTGTATAAAATGTGGGGCTTTGTTCTGAATTTGTTACTGTTCACAAGGGCATGCCACAAGGTTCTTTTTTAGGCCCCCTCTTATTTAGCTTGTACATCAACAATGTAGAGCAAAATTTCTTTAATGCTAATATGCATTTTTATGCTGATGGTACCATTATTCATTAATTTGGGTCGTCTCTTGAACAGGCTATTTATTCCCTACAGAAAGCCTTTGTTGCAGTACAGTATTTATTTATTAATCTTAAATAGTTTATTAATCCTGACAAAACAAAGTTAATGTTGTTTTCAAATAATAGGAAGGTGCCTCAAGCCCTTCCATAAGTGTCCACTCTGAATGAAGAGTTTTGCTGGGTTCTTTTTTTTGTTTGTTTGTTTGTTTTTATTAATTCATATCAGTATGATTTGGCTCTCACACCCCAGCAAAATATATAAATCTGAGTATTGTTGATGATAATAGAATAAACTGATTTAGCGTATAAAAGAGAGTCTTGGATGCCATGGCTGCTAAGGAGGCTTGGAGAGCAGAAAAAGTAGAACCAGACAAGTGGCAGTGGTTAAATGCATAGATTCAAAACATTTTAGGCTCCTTTTAGTCATATTTACGTAAATATTTTTTAACCCCTTGATGCCCAATTTATATAAATGTATATCTATTTTAAAAATACGTTCTTTGCCTTAAACTAGTTGTAAAATTAAAATTTCTAAACTTCTTACTTATTAAGAGAAAAAATAGAAATGTAAAATTGTCACAACATTTATAACAGCCAGTGAAAACATTTAATGTGAGGGACCAGTTGTCACAGAAACATGATGTCTCCAAAGGTTCCTAAGTTCACACAGAATGTGTAAATCTGCCACTGAGGAACATTATATCTTGTCTGTGTAAATTATACAATTTGTTTGATGCCTATTTGCAACAATGGGCATCAAGGAGTTCAGATAATTGCAACTTTTACATCACGCAAGTACATTTTCCACATAGAATTGTTTTAGTATTGTTTAACTAATTTGTGATTCAGTTTGTTCTGGCAGTGGGAAAATGAATCCGCTTTAGATTTTCACACTGGTTTCATGTGCATGTTTTCAAATGTTTCAAGTGTCCTGAGATCTCAGCCACTCTCTGCGACCACAGGTTGAAGCTTGGTGATTTTAATTACTCTGTTTGATAGATGGCATCTCATTGGAAAGAAGTAGGTTTGCAAGTTTATGTTAAACATTGCTTTTCTGCTTTTTTTTTCTTTTACTTTAAATTGTTAGTATAAACAAAAAAAACTAACTTTAGAAAAATGTTATTTGAACTGGGGAAGATAATGACATATCTTCAAAAAAAAAAATAACGCAGATGTTGTGTTCATACAGAAACAGCTCTTTTAGGCAGATGAGGCTTTGAAGCTAGTGTTTACCTGGGTGGGAAAGGTTTTCATAGTTTGTTCACTTGTTTATATATATATATATATATA
>NW_015151306.1:121823-123695 GCF_000732505.1 Cyprinodon variegatus | reverse complement strand
TAAATCACTTTAAATTCTGATAAAAATAATAGGCACATCATATTGCATTTCATTATGAAGTCAATTAAGTCTATAAATCATGTAATATAACATATTATGCAAATCCATCACAACAAAATGAATGTGTTAATGAAGCATAATAATACAGATGTGCCAAATGTGCTAAATTGATGATGTACATGTAATAGACCTGTATTGATTACATTGTTATGGTAATTACATATTACATATCATTTTAAGATTTAAAATCATGACTGAATAACAAGTATATGTCTGTTACTGCTGTAGTTCATACACTAGTTGAAAATAACAACCAGGTGGACATCTGGGGATTTACCAATCGACCTGAAAGAGAACACACCTTCATTTCTCATTGTTCCAAATCGTTTCCATAATTGATGTTTTTGATATCGAACATTTAGGAATGTGTTTGTCTGAATGTCTGAGTGACAGGAGTGTTTGCATAGAGGACATATTTATTCCCATAATAAACCAGAATTTTTTTTCTCAAGGTTTATTCATAACATGTTACTGTTCAACCAAAGTGTCTTTACTTTGTTTTGAAACTTTGACTATTACAGAGGCTGAAACCACAGCGCCCCCCGTCTTTCAACATATTCTCATTATCAGTGCGTATGAAAATTTATGCACAGTATTTCGTACGTTTTGGACGTTTTTCCTCAAAAAACCACATCAGTGCGCATGCGCTGGCATACAGAAAAAAAAAGCAGAGCCACGGACGGACGTAAAATTGGGAAAAACAGTGCAATCAGCACTTATTCATGTCTCTAACTACGTTGCTTGCTGTTTTATATTTTAGGGTCAGGGTTAGGGCTAATTGTAATTTATATTCTATATTCGTGAATGCGCATGCGCATACGATGAAAAAAACGTCCAAAACGTATGAAATTAAGGTGCATAACTTTTCGTACGATTTCATACTCATAATGAGAATAGGTTGTGTCTTAAGACATAACTGGCTTCCTTCAACCCTCTTTCAAACCACCTGTCCTCTCTGACCAAACCCTGAACTTCATGATCATCAAAGGTTAGTCCTGTTCATAGTTTTCCTGGTTGTTAAACATAGAGTTTAAAACTTAGAGTTTACAACCAAGAGCACGATGGGTGGGTCATTAATCTGGTTCTGGCTGTGAATTCATCCAGGAAGAAGGTCCTCCAAGTGATTAAAAACGACAGAGCTCCAACTAGAGCTGCTCTAAATCCTAAGCCCCAAGTGCTACTGCATTTTGTGCTCTAGATTTCTCCTCACTATGACACATCCAACTGATATAAAACATTTATAAATAATCTTCTCCAGCACGTGATGGCTGCTGAGGATGTCATATAATCATTTGACTATGTTTGAGAACTAATGCTCTGGATTGAGCTGATAAAGTCTCCATTTAGGTGTTAAAACTTTTTCAGAAAAACTGAGCCAAAGTCTGGTTGCCACTAATTTATGCCTGAATTTCATAGATGCGTTGTGACACAGCAGTTACCTAATGGTTGGAGAGTTTTAGCGTCCTGGGAAGTCATTAGATCACTAGTCTGGACCTCAGATGGGTACCCTGAGTTAGATCCTGAACCACGGGGTTCTCCCTGGACTCCACTCAGTGTGGAGCTTCTCTCTGATGAATGCTGTTAAACCCAGAGGGTAGATTTCCCCACTTGGACCATAAAGGGATTAAACCATCTTCCTTACCTCCATCATTCTCCATCTTTACTCAGCTTCCTCCGACCTAACTTTTCCGACGTCCCTTGGTTCTGACTTCTGATCTAGACAGCCGCAGTGAATTGAGGGCACTCTCTCTAACTGTCGCAGGTAAAGCTTTAAGGCGTGTCTTAGTAAAACATTCCCCTAGTTTTTCTGAG
>NW_015151306.1:116923-118886 GCF_000732505.1 Cyprinodon variegatus | reverse complement strand
TCACATGACCGCTGCGAGCGAGGCCTGGTTCCATCACACTTCTTATTGAGCTTCACAGTAAATTAGAATCATCTGGAAGTTTCAATACTAGTGAGGTATTTAAGTCCAGCAGAATCACAGCGAGTTTTTCCATTAACAGAAAAGTTATCCAGTGAATATCACTCAGTAAAAATAAGAATTGATTTTACTTACTAAGAAGACATTTCAATTGAGACGGGAAGCGAAATGTCTTCAAACCTTGGAAACCAAGTCCAGTGGATTTTTTTTTTTTACTTTTACGTACTTACTAAGAAGTGTTGATTTAACAAACAAACTTAAACAAAGTTTACCACCAAATTTATCTTCTCAACAAAAGATTATCTTTTGTTTTGCTACTTAATTTTAAAAAGAGAGGCACAGACATATAATCATGCACAAATCACGCAGAAAGACAAGTTAGAGGCGCAGATTATTTTGTGACTGTGAGAAGAACCCAGAAAATCCAGAAAGAACCGGCCCATGCACACTGCATGCAGAAAGACCGGGGATCAAACCCACAACCTTTTAACTGAAAGGCATCAGTGCTAAAAACTGAGCAACAGTGCAGCCAAGAAAAAAAAGATATCTTCTATTTCTGATCTGAACAGGGTCAGGTAAGGTCAGGTATTCATGGATATTTTACTTACAATTATTTAGTTGAGAGCTTATTTCAATAGTTTTGTTTAGTAAGATGCAATACATGTATTTGTCTGTTGAGGGATATAGATTTACAAATAAATTAAAAACAAAGGGTAGCAGTAAATTTTACATAAAAAACTAGTTAATATTTATGGGAACAAACAGTCTTTTTTTCAGTTTAGAGGCAGCTTCATGTTTTTTACAGCTTAGGATAAATGCCTTTACTCAAAGCTGTGGACTCTCATACAAACACTTTGAGTCAGTTTTAAAAGATCTGCAAAAAGGAAAAAAAAAAGTAACTAACCTGTTTGGAAAAACTTTGAGAACGTCAAAATCCACAGGTCTCCAAACAGTTTGAAGTCATGGAGATTAAACGAGTAAAAAGTTGGATTAAGTTAGGATGTTGGATATCGGAGCTCCACGGATTCTTCAGCTTCTTCTTCTGGTTTGAAACGAAACAGGCAGCCTGTTATAGGAAGCACCGCACTCTGCCTGATCCCTCCTCCCACTCGGTGTTGGAGCAATACCACATTTCCTTATTTTCTCTTATGCAACACATTTCGAAATGGGAAACACCCAGATTTCATGTCCCGTGACTCACTTTTCACTCATTTTTTTTTTTTTTTGATAACATGAAAAAGTGATGAGCTACTTTTTAACCTTATGATGCATTTCTGTAAAGAACTCTTACAGTAAATAATATGATTAGTAATGATGAAAAAACGTTGACAAAAGCGGAGCTTCAAGAGTCTTTTGAATGGTTTAACTTAAAAACTAGTTTTATTTTGTGTGGTGTGGCTTTAGAGTTAGAACATAGCAGGCTGGGTAGGAGAATCCACACCAACACCTTTATGAGAAAACGGTCTAAGACCAGACATTTGATCACCCAAAAGAAGGACAAGCGATCAGACGGATGATCATGGTCTCCAGGCCGGAGCAATTCCAGTCCAGCTGCTTAACAACAGGAAACTCCTCTCATCCAGTTCAGAGCGGATTCCTTTAGTCTGATTCATTTGTGAAAAACTGTGGATGTTTTTTATGAGCTTCTTGACAAAGAGCAGCTTTTTATGTTTGGGCCCAGGCCTCAAAGTCTGCTTTAACCTTTACTCTCACTTCACAAGCAAACATTAAAAATATTCTATCAAAAACCGGTGAAGTGGCATCACTGCAAAATTATTAAAAAATACAACATGATGACATTTGAACATTTTTATAAATTTCTCATTTTTAAAAGCTATTTTTAAATGCCTTAATGGTCTTGCCCCTGAGGTAATCTGTAAATTTGTTTAAAGTATGAAAATAAAGG
>NW_015151306.1:105614-114800 GCF_000732505.1 Cyprinodon variegatus | reverse complement strand
TTTCTTAAACCTTAATATTAGCTGCCTGTCTCGTCTCAGAACTGATGTTTTCCACAATAGTTTATCTAATTAAGACAGTTTCTCTGTCTGGATATACAGTTATAATCTTTATTCTGTACATGGCAAAGATTTGGGAAGGAATTGATGGATGCCTCCTCATCTGATAACGTGTCTGATGTAACGATGTGATGACGTGGCAGACTGGAGATGTAATAAAGGCTTCTTTAACTCTTAATCAAGTCCACTTCCTGAGAAGTGAGCCAAGTTGGTAAGCAGCTGCCTTCTGTAACTCTAAGCAACTTCTCTGATCTGAGTTAGATTATAATTTCTATCAAAATCTGTTGTCATGTCTCCTGGTTATAAAGTGTTATTTGAAGAGTTTGTACCGAGTGATCTCTTTTCAGAAAAAAGAACCGGAGAGATAGAGCTTCAAGGTGTAGAACCAGAGCCTATCTTTAACAGTTCAGAACAGGAGTGAGATTATATCTGTGTTGGCCTGGGAGCACCTCAGGCTTCCCCCAGAAGAGCTGCTGGAGGTTTCTGGGGGAGAGGGAAGTCTGGGCGTCTCTGCTGAGGCTCCTGCTTCTGTAACCCGCTCACAGAAAAGAGAAACGTTAAGAATATATAGAGAAAGGTCCAACATTTTTACAGTCTGACTGTTTTATCATATTTTAAAAGATCATTTTCTTATTTCCAGGAAGAAAAAGCTGCAAGGGATTTATTTTTTTTTTTTAATAACAGTGTTTCATTATTTGATCAACAATATAATTTTTGGAAAAAATACATCTTCAGCTTATAAAAACACAAACATACAGAAAATAACCTGAGCAACAGTATGAACTAAACAGAATAACAGACCTGATCCAAAAATAATACAGGACCAGCAGTGGTCAAAATGATCATAACGCCTCAACACAACAGCCAAGTTAGAAACAATATAGTTAGGTCTGTTAAGAGACAAAAAGTCAGTGGGGAAAAAAATTGCAAATACATCACTTTAAAAGTAAAATCAAATGTAAAACTTCCCTTCTGAAAATATAACTATTGGCTTATTTTAGAAGGAGTTGATGGTTCAGTGCAAACAGCAATATGCAACATTACAGGCTTCATTACTTCTGAAAGATTAGAGACACTCTGCAAAAACAACACTTAGAAAACATAAAGTATCATCATGTGTGTTCTCATAAACAAAACTCAAAATCAAAACACTTTAGCTTAAAATACACAAAAAAATTAATAAATGAAAATGTATGCGTACTTTGAATGAATGAAAAAATAAACAAAAATGTACAAACCTATAACAATGAAGGTTACCAACTTTACCATTAACAGCATGCAATACAGGTGTTACAGTAAACCCCCAGATCTGGCAGATCCAGGATTACAGAGGTGCTGTTTCTTCAGTTTTTAAGTACTATGAACGTTCTGGATAATGAAGAGATTTAAGTCACCCTATGCTGACTTATCTCTTCTTCTTCATCATAGAAGCAAAACTGATGAAGTTTTTTTAAGGAAGTGTTCTTGACTTTAGCTGAAACAGCACCAGTGAATTTATTACTGTTTTCCTTATTTCCTGTGGAACATCATAAAGACACTTCTTACTAAAGTTTGACTGTAATTTTTTAAAGATTTTTTGATATTCTTTTTCCCAAAAGGGACCATAATGCTGCATTATAACTTTTAATCCTTGAATCCAGTTTAATTTTAATTGTTTACAATGGAGCCCAGACTTCAGGAGGTGGAAAATACAGTATATCTTGTATTTTCTTTGGTTGCGTCATATTCTGTTTTTTTCCAACAAATGTTTTTCTTTTTCTTCCAGTTCTGCAGAGATCTATTGTCTGCTTCAAACCTCCCAATATCTTTTTCTGTATAATAAATCATTAAGTGGTTTTCAGACAAAGCAAATGAAGATGCCTTTAAGATGCTCCTAAGATCATCTAAGAAGATGGTGCAGAGGAAATGAGTCAATAAGCTTCTTTGTGGAAGACCACAAGAATCTCTGTGATAAGAGAGGAAGCTTTTTATGAGAGCAAGAGCTGAATCTGAAAAACCGTAAGACCTGAGTTCGTTAATGAGGAGATCATGTCTGATGGAGTGAAACAGAGAACTAAAATCCAAAAACACGACTTTAACTGTTTCCCCACTGCCTGTTGCTGTCAGCCAGTCTTCTTCCACGCGCTTGATTTCATCATCTCGTGTTACTGAGGGGGTCAGATTATTCACAGTAAAGTAATCTCTGATCTGGTAGCAGAGGATTGTATCAAAGATCCAACCCAACGCTTTGTGGACCCCATGATAACTGCTGTTCTCTCTGAAGAAGGTAGGTCCTGAATCTGAGATGGATTGGGGGGGTTTCAGTTTCGAGGGAAACTCCTTAGACTCAATATATTTGTTCAGGATGTGACAGATTGGACCAGAGATGTCATCAGCTGCCAGTCTCAGCAGTTCAGCCTCAGTTTGACCTATTCCACGCATCACGTTACCACAGAAAGACACCAAAAACCTCTTCACTAGTTCAGCCTCAGTTTGATCTATTACACGAGTCACATTATCACAGAAATACACCAAAAATCTCTTCACTAGTTCAGCATCAGTTTTCTGGAAACTAAAAGAACTTCTTGTTTTTAAGCTGGTTTGGACATAATGACCATCAGGGATAAATCCTTCGGTTTCACTGTTGGTTTGATCTCTGTCTTGAGTTATGTTGATCACATAAAGGGGCAAATTTTCTCCCAAACAATCCTTAAAGATTCTGAACAGTTTTTCAGGATCATGTTTTGCATCTTTCACCTGCTGCTGAAGACGGATCTTCTGTTCTTTCTTATTCTGATTTGATTCTATTTTTGATCCCAGCTCAGTGTTCACCTTCAGTAAATCATAGATATTTCGGATATTTAATGTGCTATGTTCATTTGCTAATGACCTAAATATCTTTGTAAATGTGGATAGTGGGTCAGATCTTTTATACACTTTAGTCCACTGAGCCTGCTTTACATTTTTATTCCTCTTAGACGGTTCGGATGATCTGTGCCATATCGTTTTCTCTGGAATGTTTCTCTTTACTTTAAATGTAACAAGCTTATGGTCACTGCAAGTGGTTCTCCTGGATTCTGGCTTTGAGCAAAGTTTTTGATCATTTGTATAAATGTGATCAATGCACGTTGCTGATTTTTTGGTTTTCTTGGTAGTTATGTCTACAATCTGTGTTAACCCCCAGTTTGGTAAAACATAAAGAGCCATATTCTTTAGCAGAGAGTTTTTCTTTTCCCAGTCAATATTGAAGTCACCCATTAGTAAAATGTCTTTCTCCCATCTCTCCTGTGACACCAGTCTCACATTTTCATAGATACCATACAAATATTTTACATCATTTCCTGGAGGTCTGTAACAAATTCCCAGTAGAGCTGGTCTGCTATCAGGAATCTCCATCTGAACCCAAATTATCTCCACTTCAGGATTCATCAAGTCAGATCTTAGTTTAGCTTTAATATGATCCTGAGCATAGAGAGCAACCCCCCCTCCTTGGCTGTTCCTGTCCTTCCTCCACATCCTGAAACCTGGAATATAAACTTTACTGTCTGCAACTGAAGCGTCTAACTTAGTTTCACACAGAGCAAAAACATGGACCTTATCCCGGGATATTATGTGTCGAATATCATCAGTTTTGTTCTTGAGGCCATTTATGTTCAGAAGAGCCACTGATAAATCATTGCTACCAGAGTTGAATGTTTGTGATGAGGTTGTCATGGTGATGATTGTGGATGTCCTCAAACTGAATGGGATGGTGTTGACCTCCTCTCTGCGAAGCTGTAGCTCCTTAGAGAAAACACAAAAGTCATAGATATTGAAACTGTGTCCAAATATTAACTTGAAAGGCTTATTAAATCATGTGTATTATTACTCTGTCAGCCAAATTAAACAGAGTAGAAGGCCTTCCTTCACATGGTGGATGTCACTGTGTGTACAGAGGTCACCTAATCAGGACAGGCTTCATGTGTTTATAAATACACAGGACATGGGAACATCTTGGAGCCGGACTGATGAAGGAGAGCTATCTGTAATTCTGGGGCATAGAGGCAAGATGCATGAAGGTCAGGGCATGGATGGCGTGTCAGTTTCTGATTCGGACAGCTAAGCATCCACCTGATGCGTCACTTGGACTCATGAGGTATAAGAAAGAGGAGATGACCTTATTTGGGGCTCAATCTTTGCCGGACGTTTTTTGAGCCCACAGCTGTGCAGACTCCAAGCAATTTCTCTGTCCTGTAATGACCTGACCTGGAATAAACTCTGTTACTTTTTTTACTCCTGTTTTATAGTCCTTTTTATATGGTTTTACCCAGTTTGAGTTAAGAGAAGTAAATAAGGAAAAGAAGCGGAAGGGAAGTTCCGAGGCGCAGCCACCTTCAGGGGGACCAAACTTCCTTATTTAACAATAACTTTCATCCACTGGCTGATGGTCCTTCGTAGAAGAGGAGTCTCTAAATATTATGTGTAGATGAACATGCCATGCTGCCCTATAGCCCTGCAGCAAAGAAGCATTAACATAGGATAGAGCTGAGCTCTTAACTAAACTACGGTTGATGAAGAGCAGACAGGTGTGGGTTTGTTTACCAACAGGCAGCTTCTTCTACTACTAAAATATTTCTGGAAAACTAGACAGTTCTGTGCCTCAAATGATTTAATCTGATCAAATGCTTGGTAGATCTATACACACTTCATGAATGGATCGTTTTATTTACTGCACCTGGAAACAAAGATTTTAAATTTCAGATCAACCAAGGTTTGATAAGATTGCAGATATTTTGTACATGTTTAACGTACCTAATGTTATTCCTGATAAAAAAAAAAAAAAACACATTCAGATGGTGGAATATTGCCAGGGACTCATAACTTCAAACAGACCACAAGCAGTAACTAGAAAATTTCTAAAGAAATTTTGAGGGGGGCCACCTACTGCCCGTTCAGGGAACCAGGCCAATAAGGCCCTGACAAATGATGTCGGGGCTCCCCAGACCGACTGCTTACACCTTTGAGGGCTGCTGGGGGAAGGAGAGAGGGCAAGCCCATGCACACAGAACTGTGTGCCACTTTGGGTGAAATCTGGGTGATGTGCACAGTGTATGATGCACAAGGGTAATATGGGTTGTCCATATTGAACTGCAGTGGGTAAAGCGCAGTTGGCGGGCTCTGCCTGCCTGCTAGGACTCATTGCAGTGATGCAATCACCATTGGCGGGCTCTGCCCACATGCTACAACCCAATGTAGTGATGATAGCAGCACTTGTGGGCTAAGCCCGCATGCTAGGATCAATATAGTGATGAAAGCACAATTGGCAGGCTTAGGTTACATGCTACGAGGTTAGCAGATGCTTTACTACAGAGGAAATGGAAGAGCTTTATTCAGAAATGCACACTGAGGTGTCTTGTCAAAAGGCCCTGGTAGTGTAATCTAATAAAAGTGGTTTAGTGTGGGTCATGGCTATGAGCAATATGCCACAATGAATGAGTGTGTATAAGGAAGAGGCTTTTATTTTGTAGAGTCCCTGGAGTCTTATTTTGAAAGTCTATCCTGGATGTGTGTCAAGGGAAGGGTCATGCCCAGCAGTGATATAGAATTAATTTCCAAATGTTAAATCACTGGTTTTCCATGTTATTAAGTGAATAGATGCTGTATTACAGTGTAAATGGGAGACTTTTATTGTCAAATTTGCTCAGGGGTGTGTTTTGAAATGTGACTTGGGTTATATAGAAAAAACCTGGTAGTGTTTGGGTCGTAATGTTGAGCCATTTGCATCAGATAATGGTAAATGGTAAATGGCATGTACTTATATAGCGCCTTTATTCAAGTTAGGAGACTTGACCAAAGCGCTTTACACTACATTCATTCACCCATTCACACACACACTCACACAGTGATGGTGGCAAGCTACATTGTAGCCACAGCTGCCCTGGTGCTCACTGACAGAAGCGAGGCTGCCGTACACTGGCGCCACCGGGCCCTCTGACCACCATCAGTAATGCATCAGTATAATCTAGAGGCTTTTATTTTGTAGGGTCCCTGGAGTCTTATTTTGTAAGTCCATCAGGGTTCTGTGTTGAGGAAAGGGTAATACCCAGCAATGATAGTTGATGACTTTCCAATCATTAAATCACTCTTTTTCTATGTTATTAGGGCAGTAGATGAAGTGACAATGGGAGGCTTTTATTTTGAAATTTGCCATAGGGTGTGTTTTAAACAGTCTCCTAGAGTCTATTCTCTAAAATGGGGTTGAGTTTGGGTCATAATGTTGAGTCATATAGGGCAATAAATATATGTAAAAAATATAGAGGCTTTTATTTTGTAGGGTCCCTGGAGTCTTATTTTGAAAGTCTATCAGGGTTGAGTGTCAAGGAAAGGATCAGAGCCAGCAGTCATATAGTATCCATTTCCCAATGTTAAATCAGTGCTTTCACCCTCCATTAGATTAATATGTGCTGTATAAAACAGCAGAGGTAAAATCCCTTTGAAGCTCTGTTACCTTGACAACGCTTAACGAGCCTGTCAGTGACAGAGAGATATGCGCAGCGCTTTGGTTCTTTAACTCTCAGGCTTTTTTGTATGGGAAAATCTGCTAACTTTCATGGCTGTAGGTCATTCACAACCTGAATGGGAAGAGAAAGAAAAAGGGTTCGTCACTCCTGATCCTCTCATTGGATTATATGCAGCGCCTCAGTTTCACTAAGCTTCCAGGTGCTTAAAATCCTTTCCGAACAAAGGAGTGCTGTGCCAAAACCATATGAGTTATTAAAAAAAAAATTTCACCGTGAGTGTCAGCCATCCCTCGACTTCAACTATGCCAACTTTGGTGCATGTGCGTCATTCAGAACAATATTTATGACGAGTTGAAAACACATAGTCTTATTCGTGTTTCTCCCCTCTTCTGCTCAAAAACCAATGAAAAAAGGCTGAGATTCTCATCGACTTTAGGTCGGTCTGGAGAGTTTTTAAGAAAAACTATAAATCCTACGGTAATTCCAAAGACATTGTTTGGATCCAGAGGTTTCAGTCTACAAACTGACCAAAAATGGTGACTCTAGCTATAAATATGTGGCCAAGAGGGCGAGTTCAAAATGTCTTTTGCTCTTAAAAAAACGGTTGCTCACACTGTAGGATTTCAGTTGCTCCACTCCAGCAGGCTGGATTTTGCTAAAACTTTGTGGCGCTTGAGGTCTGATTATACAAAAACCATAGCAGTTATCAACATACCATCTTCAGTTTTAGAAAGACGAAGGATTTATCTACAAACGGAGCTTTAAACTGTTTTTCTACGTGAATGTATGCCGACACAGTAAAGCACTGTTTTTTATGCTTTTTTTCCCTCTCCCCATTAATTTCCTATTGGATTTTTTTGGCAAGGTTTTCGCTAATAATTCCTAATCCTGGGACTAATGAGAAAGTTATATACAAGCACGCATCGCCCCAATGGTCCCGGCGCATGTGCCAACTTTTGGCCCAACTTTGCAGCTAAAATAGTCATTTACCACATTAGCAATGTATAGAGTGTATTTCTTTAAAGTTAAGACTAGTTTAAAGTTATCTTCATTGAAAAGTACAGCACTTTTCCTTCAGAAATAAGGACATTTCAATGTGACCCAATACTTTTGAACAGTTGTATATATATATATATATATATATATATATATATATATATATATATATACGTATATACTATATTTTTTCTGCTCTCCACCATGTAGACAGTTCAAAGTTTACCTCATCTCAGCAACTTGGGAATAAAAAAATACAGTAGAAATCACAGCATGAGTGTATTTTTATGTGCAGTCTTTGTTATTTAACATGATAGGAAGAATCCTGCTTCCTCTTTCCTACCAAAGGGTAATATTCAGACAGCACTTATCACTTCCTCTTTAGGTTAACTGTTCTTACAGACTTTATCAATTTGAAAGCAGTCAAGTTTCAAATTATGTGTCTGTTTTGTTTACTCAAGCATGTGGTGCCACATTAAATGACAGCAAGGGAATTAGCTTCACCATTAGGCAGAGATGCATAGTGCTTTTCTCAGAGAGTGGAAAAAAAGGAAAGAAGCATCTTTAAGCATTAAATCTCCCAATGTTCATACCTGCTCTCAGAATCCCCCCCCCCAGACCAGATCATTTCCAAATATGTTAAAAACTGAACCTCCAAGGTCATTTTAGCCTCAACAATGGAATCTCCCTCCAGCTGACTTTCACAGAATGTGGACAGACATATATAATGAGTAGTAACATAATACAAAAAAATAAATAAAAAGAATTTAACTTTTAACAGTGCTACAAAAATATGTATTACAGATTGAATAACATGCAAAAAAATCTAGAAAAATCCTGTCTTTGCTTCCCTTCTGTCTCCAGGCTGGTTTTCATGTTCATCAATTTTCTTTTTGACTTGAGTTCCTCATAAGGCAACCATTATTTATTCCTCTACTACAGTTTGCGTTTTGTTCCTCCTTCATCCTCTCATGACATAAACTTTCCATCAAATGGATAAAACAGACGCAATCACCAAAAGAAAAGGACAGAACAAAAAATGTTAAGATGTGTTCTTTTGAGGCTCTTCTTCTTGATTGAAGGAGTCTAAGGCTACGTTCACACTGCAGCCTAAAGTGACCCACATCAGATTTTTTTGCCCACATGCGACCTGGATCTTTTCATGGCTGTCTGAACAACACAGATCAGATTTTTTTCCAATGCGACCCAGGCCACTTGGCTATGTGGTCCTGAATCCAATACGAATCTGATCTTTTCAAATGCGACCTGTTTGAACAGCCAGGTCACATCCATCCAACCTGTACGGCATCAATAGTTAATAAAGGTCACTATTTTGTGTCTTGCAACAATAGCAAGAAGTAGAAGCAGTTAGAAGAAAAACAACCATAGTGGAAGATAATGCGGAGAGCAGTCTTTATTTTCAACCTTGTTAATTCACTGGCTGAGGTTGGGAAAGAAATTAAAGATCGCTAAATTCGCTCCAGCTCTACCATCCATGTTAACTTGTGTAAATAAAGAGAGCGCTCTGTGTTTACATCATTGTGTCTTCTACTTCACACAGTAGATCACATACAAGTCACATACACTCACCGGCCACTTTATTAGGTACCCCATGCTAGTAACGGGTTGGACCCCCTTTTGCCTTCAGAACTGC
>NW_015151306.1:98155-104294 GCF_000732505.1 Cyprinodon variegatus | reverse complement strand
TAGAAAATCCAGAATTGATCCTTAAGGCCTGCAGTGTGAACGTAGCCTTTGTCTGTTAAGCTCACAGTGTTTCAGTTCTCCAGGTGAGACAGCACCAGTAAATTCATCACACTTTTTTTAAATTCAGAGGTCTCCAGAAAGCCTCTAGGAAAATACAGGTAAAGATTTTCAAGGATATTTTTAAACTCCTCATTAAAGAGGGTAAAATTCTCCACGATCGTCTTAAACACTTTAATCCAGTTTAACTGATCTCTATGAGATCGCAAAACAAGTTTAAGCATCTTAAAAACGGTCAAGGTGTTCCGAAGAGTATTGATTTCAAATATTCTGCTTTCATTTATATAAACCTTGTGCTGTTTTGCCTGTTTATTCAAAGATTCTATTTCTCTTTGAAGATTATTCTGACGGTTATTGTAAATTATCATGTGATTTTCACACACAGCAAACAATTGTTGGGAGTCTATTTCCAACTCATCTAGGATAAACCTGAAGAGAAATCCAGCGAGGAAGCCCCTTCGAGGCAGACAGATGGATTTCTTATGAATTTACCTCTTCATAAGAAAAATAGCATTTTCTGTGAAACCTCTTGATCGTAGTTTGGTAATAAAACGATGGTTATGGAGGAGAGGATAGAAATCTAAGAACAAAAGCCTAACTGGTTTATTGTCTAAAACATCTCTGAGACACTTTCTATGGATTTTCCTGAGTATTTTGCCCAGGGATGCTGAAGGCTGTTTGCTTTGTTCAGTAAAATACTGTTTGGTCTGCATGAAGAGAACTACATCAAAGATATGACTTAAAACAGCGTCTACACTGTCAGGCCTTTTTTCCATCTCTGAACTTTAAACCTCTGTGGTTACCTTCCACACTTTCAATGCAGCGGTTCAGTATGTGACAGATGGGATCAGAGATCTGTTTTGCTGCTAGTCTGAGCAGTTTAACTTCACTTTCATCTGTGTTGTTTAGTACAGGTAGGTGGAGACATTCCAGCAATGTCTCCACTGTTTTAGGTTTAGCTTTCCTGAAACTTAAGGAATTTATTTCAGGATAGTTTTCTGGTCTGTTTCTCTGTATTCCAGGTTCTGACATCGTAGAATCAGAGGTAACCTGAATCTCCAGTGGGGCATGTGTTGGGATCTGGAGTTCTGCCACCTTTCTCCAGCAGAGGGCGTCCTGGGTCTCCTGAGCTGATTCACCTGCACACCTGAGGCTCATCCTCTCATCAGGAGACCAACTACTTAAGCAGCGGCCAGACCTGTCTTCAGTGCCAGAGTGTTGCCAGTTATGGTTAGCAGAACCTGAGCCAAGCCTGCTGATCTGAGACTCAGAAGACTATTCTGATCCCTAACCTGTTTTTGTCTTCTCTGCTTCCTAGACCTGCCTGCCTGCTCTGACAGCCAAACCTGAAGAACCTCAAGCTGAGTTTGTTCCTGTTCTCAGGAGAGAACCTTGGCTGATAACTGAAAGTCTGAACTCAGGTCTGAAGCCAAACTCTGCCGCTGCTAGCTCTCTGCTGAACCCTCAAGCTCTGGACCCAACTGGTTCCCTCTCTCACTGCGTCAGTCTGAATCTCCCCAGGTACAGATCAGTATCTGACTGTGTCAAGATTCCCCAGACCTCTGGCTAACCTAACTATCCCTTCTCTACAGAGAAACCCTTTTGAAGTCATCCCGGACCAGAATCAGTATTTTATATTGTTTTGTGCTTTTCAAATCAACTGTTGAACTTTTACCCCTGTCTCCGTGGTGTGTTCTGCATTTGGGTTTGATCCCCATACCCAACATGACAGCATGTTTGTTTACTATTGAAAACAATATCTCTTTAAACTTCAATAGTGCTTCTTTAGGATAAATTTCTTTATATACCTCTGTCCATTTAGCCTCCATTATATCACTGATGAAACTTTCATAATTTAACATGTCTGACCTACGGTGGAGAACTTTTTCCAAACTTGCTATAAAAGTGATTAATTTATGATCACTGCAGCCTGATTCACTGACTTGTAAACCTGAATACAACATATTTGTGTAAATGTGATCAATACATATAGATGTGTTTTTGGCATTCCTGGTAGCCTCCCTAACAATCTGATTAATGTTACACTCAGACAGACCTGAGGTTATTTTGGTCTTATCTGAAGAATCCTTTAACCAGTCAATGTTGAAGTCAACTGATCTAAATATGTCCCAGCCTTAAGTGGAGGTTTGTAGCAATTACTTGGAGGTCTGTAGCAACATCCTACTAAAACTGATTGTCTGTCAGCCAGTTTTAACTCAACCCAAATAATCTCAACTTCATCGATCATCAGATCTCTCCTTAACTCAGCTTCAATGTCATCATCAGTATAGAGAGCAACGCCTCCTCCATTACTGTTTCTATCTCTTCTCCACAAACTGAAACCTGATATCTGAACTTTACTGTCTTCAACCGATGGTTCTAATTTAGTTTCACAGAGAGCCAGCACATTGACTTGATGTGATGTCATTATGTTTTAAATTTGATCTTTCTTGTTTCTCAGGCCATTAAAGTTTAGCAGAGCTACATTTAATTCAATATAGTTGACTGTCATGGACAGGGTTGCCATGGTGATGGTTGTAGACTCCAGAGGTGGAAAAAGTACTAAAAAATCATACTCAAGTAAAAGTACCAATACTTGGATGAAATATTACTCAAGTACAAGTAAAATTACCCATCAGGGTAATGTAGTGAAAATAGGACAAGGAGTCATAAATCCAAAACTATTTAGTTTTTAATTAAAGAAAAATCTATACAAATGTATACACACGTAATGACAAGATAACACATGTCACACATGACATTTAAGACCCTTATAAATGTATAATGTGGCATTTTAGTGCAGAACATCCCATAAAATGTTTTCAATGTTTCCACATCAATTGAAAGTGAAATTGCCATGAATTGTTCATTCTGAGCGCCATCCTTCTTTTAACATAAACAGTTATAATGCAAATCAAGGCTAAATCACGTGTTTTGACTCCATAAATAACAAAAATAGAACTAAAATCTCAATGTCAGGGACATTTCAGAAAAATAAAAGCAAAATAGTGCAACACTCTGATGGCAGGCTGGGCGTTTAATGTCTAATGATAAAACACGTCAAAAAAACTTCTAACTAAAAAAATATAAATGACACTCCCCTATTGTATATGTCCACCTTAAAGGAGACATCCAGTGAGTTTTCACATAGATCTGTCACCTCCATCTCGTTCCAAATCTCCTACAGAAAGACTTGGCGCCTGGTAGCCTAGATCTACATGCTGATCACGTCACTCACTGTAGTGCTTCCGGGCCCGATTTTTTTGTCTTCCTTTCGGTTTTCCAACATTTTTCTTTTACTCAGTAACGGATGGGATTTGTAATGTAACGAAATACAATACTTCACTCAAAATGTAATCAAGTAAAATTTAAATTACCAATTTTAAAAACTACTTGGAAAATACAAAATACACAAAAAACCTACTCAATATAGTAACTTGAGTAAATGTATTTCGTTACTTTCCACTTCTGGTACACTCTCACAGGTCCAGCCCTTAAAAGTCAACAAAACATCCCAGATGTTAAACATCCCATTGACTCACAGTAGCAGACCATAATTGCTGGTATGATGTAGTCAGATTAGTTATTACTAATATGATTAAACACTAAACCTTACTGTCCTCATTTTGCCTTTAAGTTACACCATGAATCCAATGACTCTAGAATTTATTTCTTGTTAATTTCTTCTTATTGTCTAACTGTGAAACTCAGCATTGAACAACTGGGATCTGCAATCTGTGTTTTGAATAAGTGGAAGATTTTTATTTTATTTTTGTATGAAAATATGTAGAAATCTGGAGCTCTAAATTATTTGTGCAAAAATAGTTTTACATGTGCAATAAGGGACGACATTACAAATGTTCTACAAAAATAGCGTAAACATTAGAAAACTGTTGTGAGCCGATTTGGTCTGAAACCATTTTAAAAAAAAAGGATATTGGGTTTGCTACTGATTTTGGAAGTGGCTGTAAGTAAAAGATAAAGGTCTAATCTAGGAGGGGGGCAATACATCATAGTAATGATAAAAGTTCAAACTATAATTAATTTTACACTTCACATATACATAATTATAGTTGCTCCAAAAAGGAAATATAAATAAAATAAAACACGGAAACAATAAACATTTAGCTCCAAACCTTGAAACATTGACTTCAGTCAGTTTATCCCTGACATGCATCTGAGAGTCTTATTGGAAGGAACTACGGTCGGACTGCAGATTAAACTCTAAACAGCTGGATTTACCTCCCATGACTCCCTACAACACCACCTTCACTCAGATACTGCAAACCAATGTAGGCCCCTTATGATTTTATGAAACATAACTGCTTCATAACATCTCTTTTTTTTTATTGCCTTTCAATGTGCAGTAAAACCATAGGTTTTACTGCACATTGTTCATAACTGAGTTTAGCCTTTTATTGTTTATTGTTGTATTGGGTTGTTTTGTTTTATAACTGCTTGTTGTTTCCTATATCTCTAGAATATCTAACTATATCTAAAATATATAACTAGAACAAACAAGAGATTAGCTACAATTACATATGCAACATTTCCCCAATCTTATTTAGATCTTTGTAGATCAGAAGTTCAACATCTCTGTTTACATAGGAACTAAATGAAATGATCCAATTATGACGTATTTGTAGATGTACAAAGCATTTGATCAGATTAAATCATTTGAGCATATGCGCATATGCAGAACTGACCACTTTTCCAGAAACACTTTAGTAGTAGAAAAAGAAGCTTACCATTCGATGCATCTCCATACCCATACATTTGTTTTTGGTGGTCATTTTAGTTTAGTTCTGTCAGACTGAATCGGATCAGAATTTGCCATCAGACAAGTTTATATGAAACATTTTTGATCTGATAAGGCCATTAATACAATTATTTGTATCCATGTAAACATCAATGCCATCAAAGATAGCAGAAGCTACTTATCTGGAGTTCTTCATAAGGATGGAGGCCAAGGAATATTGGAACGCCAATGTGCTTAAAACCAGATTACTATAGAGGTTAGAAGAGTTTTATGACGTGCGTCATCTTTTATTGCTAATTATAGCCCTCTGACATTTTAGTTTGTAAAACACAAACAAGGCTAAACAAGCTGAGACTAAAACTGTACCAGGCGTTAAGGATTAGAGGAGCAGGAAGGTTTCAATAGACAGAGAACACAGGTGATCCCAGCCGGTAGCTTGAAACAAACCACTCCCACTTTACCTGAGAGACTGAATATCAGATATGATGGCAGATGAAGGCAGGAGTCTTTACATCGCCTCAAAGCAAATTGACTTCCATTTAAAATGCATTTAAACAAAGTAAACAATCGATTAAGTCTTATTTTATAGCCTTTCTACTGAATTATTTTACTGTCCTAAACAAATTCCACGGCTTTGGGAGAATTAAAGATTTTTTTATCTTAACAGTTTGGATCCAGATTACCTCAGATTGGGTTTTTGTCAGTGAAGGAAAACTTGATATAGATCCACTCCAATGAAAGATTCTGAGGAGTTATAAAAATATATTTAGTAATGTTAGTCTTTATCACAATTTACATAATTGCCATAACGTATTTAATTATTGAAGAAAAATAAGCTGGTAAGATGTAAAAAAAAAAAAGAAAAAAAAAGAAATCATTAATAAAGATTGGAGAAATTGGGAAATTAGAAGAAAATAGGTGATTAATAACTAAGAGCAAAAACATATTTACGCATGAATACATAAAAAACACATTAGAAGATAAAAAAAAAGGATGCAAATATAACAGTTCTTTTAAATAGCTGAACTTCTGCTGCTTTTGAATCATTTGAATAATTTCCTTTCTAGTTTAAGCTTTATATTAGTAACACAATCATTCAGACTGTTACGCCCACCAAGGACACAACATATTTGAGGACACGAGACGAAAATGAGGGTTCAAAAAAAGATACTTTATTAATAAATTCTCTCCGTTTTAGTTGTTCTTGATTCGGCTTCTTCAGATGTTCTGCGAAGAGAAAAATAATTAACGGCCCTCAAATCCCGTGCCCCAAAAGGTAAAAAAAAGAAACCCAAAGTAACAACAGAAAGTTGGACCTGGCAG
>NW_015151306.1:94975-96132 GCF_000732505.1 Cyprinodon variegatus | reverse complement strand
ACATAATTAACTTACTACAAGAATACCAGAATATATTAACAAGAGATCCTTCAACTAAAGTTTATAAGAAAACAAAAAAAAGAAATGGACAAAAATCATAATGTGCCCGAAGCACATAACACCCCCACCCAAAGACTCTGAATGGGGTCTGAAAAAAAACTCAGCCCATTCAGAGAAAAAAAGGAAAGCGGGACTAGAGTCATGAGAGTGCGTCGGCCACGACATTGTCTTCACCCCTCACAATAAAAACACATTAAAAGCTTTCACATCCAAGACATGATCCAATGCGCTCTCAACGCCACCAAGCGCGCAAATACATCCGATTCATCAACTCCAGTCTGCATTCTTCCAAAAACAGCCCCTTCTCCATCAAAGCCAGCTGTCTGAATTCGAAACGAAACGGATCAGCTGCAAGTGAGGTTTTATTCGGCGATTCATCAAGACTCTGTGTTAAAACTGCAGCAGGAAAAATATCCTTCGTGCACTCACTAAAGACATCTAATGTGGCTTCTCGAACAAACTCATCCAGGTCAAACTCCATGTCCACCCCTGGAATCTAGCCACACTAAACAGGAACACTCCATCCAATGTAGGCTCTCGAGCAAACTCATCCAGGTCAGACTCCATGTCTACCCCTGGAATCTAGCCACACAAACTGTCAAGCACGCACACAAAGCCACAAAAACACCAGAGTCAAATCGTCCAATCCACAATAACCTCAAAATGCTCGGCTTCCCGTGCATCTGCAGCTGCCCCAACACCTGCGTCATCTCGTTCACTGGAAACACAACTGATAGAGTTATGCAGAGTGGGTGCACGTTCAGCAACAGATCCTTTGTGCATTTATGCAAAGTGTCCAATGTGGGCCCTCGAACAAACTCATCCAGGTCAAACTCCATGTTTACCTCTGGAATCAAGCCACACCAAATCCGGAACACCTCTGCACAAACAAAGCTACAGCACCACCAGAACCGAATGCTCTAGCCAATCAGCGCAACGCGCGTCAGCTGCGCAAAAACACACACAAACCCAGCACAACCGCCAACAAACAAGAACCAACCGTAGGACACGACCTGTCTCTAAAAGGCACACTTTGTTTAAACAAGCCCCCAAAAATATGTTACGTCCACAAAGGACACAACATATCGGAGGGCACT
>NW_015151306.1:92034-93132 GCF_000732505.1 Cyprinodon variegatus | reverse complement strand
ATCCTTCAACTAAAGTTTATAAGAAAACAAAAAAAAGAAATGGACAAAAATCATAATGTGCCCGAAGCACATAACACAGACTGATCTGTTTTAAGATATTCTTTAACAAACCTCAGTTCAGGTTCTTCTTAAGAACTTTCCTCAAAGTTAAACATCAGGGATCTTTGTCCTGCTTGGTGAGAGCATTTAGAAAGTAAATATAATGATCATTTAGATATTAGCAACTATTCATGAAACTTCTTCTAACATTCACATCAAAGGGAAACTGTTCTAAATTTCAGTTGAAACTAGAAATCTGTCCAAAAGATGATTAGCAGCTTTGTTGGTCCATCACTTCAGACTGAATGATGTGACCTGATCTAATGAATATAGATCTGTGTTTACTCACCCAACTGTTCCAAGATTTCTGAGATGTCAAAGAGTAGCCTGCTGAAGGTCCAGTCACCACAGCGTTGAATCAAATCTGAAGAGCTGCAGTGTTTCCTGTTTGTTATCTTTGAGTTAAACAAGTTAAATGAAAGCCAATCAAAACTCTGAACATGATCACCTGGTCTTTTATTGTCTGTTAGTCACCTTAGTTTGATATGAATGCAAATACAACTAAAGGCAGCATGTGTCCTTTTAATGATTTACAGAGTCTCCTCTATTATTAAAGATAGACATAAAAATGAAACCTGACAAGAAGCTGATCTTTGCTGGGCCTTTTCTTGACCCAAGTCTATCAGATAAAGAAGAATTCATCAGTTCCATTCAATTGATTTTATACAGAAACAGTTTATTACAAAGACAAACCCAAGCAGGTTTAAAACATATTCAGATTAAGGAATCCAATATTTAATTCACCTCAATGTTTATTCGATCCTTCAAGGATAACATTTATTAAGGTCAAATAAAAACAGCAAGTTTCATTGAAAGATTATCTGTCTTTGAGACACAAAATGAGAGCTGGACCCATCGCAGTGGCGGCTGGCCAATAGAGGGTGCTAGGGCACCGCCCCACCACCCTATGATCTTAATTAAGGCATTAAAAAAACATGAATGAAACTATATAATTAAAAAATTTCAAAAAAGGTTAATATATATATATATATATATATA